>NW_007727863.1:209549-232864 GCF_000696425.1 Galeopterus variegatus | reverse complement strand
AGAGACAAGGACTTTCCTCACCTTCCTCAGAAGGACTGAGAACAGCTCCCATGCCAAATCATGGTGCCCTGGCACGGGGATTTAGTGATGGAGGTAAGAGCAAAAGGAAGGAAAGAAACGGGGGCAGAAAGTTTCAAAGCAGGTGAACTGTGAGGAGCTCAGGCAGCAGGTGGGATTGGAACTGCTGACCTAGCTTCCCGTGAGGACGGCTCTGGGTTTTCCAACAGCCTGTGAGGAGCCCAGTAGGCCTCCTGTGGATGGTGGCCCGAAGGGCTCGGTCTCTCTCTCATTCCACCAAAGTGAGGAATGACACTGCAGGCCTGGGACTCAGAGGTGTAGGGTGGGCGGGTGCAGGGACAGGACAGCAAGGGGACAGGGGTGGCTGGTTGGCTGCTCTGCCAGATGACTCCCGAGGTGGCCCACATCCCCATCATGCTCAGCGGGGACTGATTACAGGCTGAGTGGTCCCAAGTGGCTTTCCAGGATTAGCTCATGTCACCCTCATGTCAGCCAGACGAAGTGGACACTGCTCTTATCCACAATCTAAAATAGCAGAGGCTGTGCAGGGACCATGGGAAAGGCCCACCCCATGTTGCCCGTCAAGGGAGCTGGAAGAGGAGGTCTGACGCCCGGATGCAGCCGTGACCTGCTTCTCATATCTCCTCACCCCGCAAACCTAAGCACTTTGATCTGAATGGAGAACAATGTTGTGGAGAAATTCAAGCGAGGAGAAGCACATGCAGCCGATCTATGCGTGAGCCCAATGTGGAGCCGCATGTTTCATCTACTGAGCTCAAACATGTCGTAGCAGAGAGGCCTCTTCCATGTCAGGACTGATGGCCTGTGACTTTTCCTCCAGGCCTGCTTGCAGCAACGAAGACAGGTATTCTTGGAACCATCTCAGCCTCTGAAACTGCACAACCTAGAATGTAAGTTGAAAGCAATCCAGGAAAAGACTGTCTAAGAGGAAAGGAAGTGAAGGGCTCTGGAATTGGAGAAGCCCTAGTTCAAGAACAAGTGGGAACCGAGAAGGGACAGCACGCGGCCTGGCCTGAAGCAAGAGCAGGGGGTGGTGAGCAGTGAATCCCTCCTGCCAGGCAAAACCAGGCGCCTGAATCAGGAGGGGAGAAAATCCATTTCTTTTCCAGCCTGGCCTCTTTCAGTATTTCCTTTCCAAACTGCCTATGAAAAGTTGGAAAGAGAGAATGGGAACATTTAAACTTTGATAAAACTTTCTTAATTAGACAACAAGATAATTTTAAAACAAGAGTTTTAGTTACAATCTTTGATGGAGATAAGGAATGACAGCTTCACAAACACAAGTGTAGACTCTAGAAAAATTCTCCTGATAAGAACCTTTATGTGCAGCTTGTTACCTCTCACAGAATACACACATTCATTCATTCAAAGTGCCAGGTGCTCTTCTAGGGAGAAGGAAAAAGCAGCTAGCTAACAAAACAGACAAACATCTCTGCCCAGCGCTGTGGAGCATATATTCTAAGTGATGGAAGACAGATAATACACAAAGAAGTAAATAAAGATGCAGAATTTAACGTATTTTAGGAGATAAGCCAGAAAGCCAGATGAGGGCTGTTGAGGCACTTTGAGAACTTCCTTAAAAGGGACAGGACAGCCTCCCTGAGAAGTGTGCAGAGACCAGGGAGGGAAGAGAGGCCCCTGCAGCTACTCTGAAGCCAGGAAGGACGGCTGCAAGAATCCTGGTGGCAGAGGAGGGTGGCCTGGGCTAGCTTGCAGTGGTAGAGGCAGTGGGAAGGACCCAGATTCTGGATCTATCACGAAGACAGAGCCAACTGGATTCGCTCGTGGTTTGGAAGTGAGACATGAGAGAGAGAAGGAGACGACTCTGAGGTTTTGGGCCTGAGCAACTGAGAAGACATACTGCTGTTGACTGGTGGTGGAGACATGGGGGACTGAGAGGAGAGCTTGGGAGGTTTGACGCTTGAGATTCCAATGGCAAAAATCAGTCACCCGAGGTAGCCCAAGTCCTGTAATTTTTAGAAGAAACAGAAATCTGTAATTTTTGACAGACATCTGTGGCCTCAGAGAGTCTTTTGGTTTGGTAGACTTTACTATGCTCAGCACTGAAAAGAAACATTCTTTGCAAACCTCAGGCTTTCGGGCAGCCTCTCTTGCTTGAATGTGCTGAGTGTGCCACAAGGTGGCAATCAGAGACCACTGTCACAGCCTGCTGTGGCTCTTTTGATGAGCTGGACCCTGGTTCCCACATGCTGAGTGTAGCCAAATCTGTGACTGGCCTGCACTGAAGCAGAACGCTAAGATGATGTCGGGGCTGGGCTCGGGGCCCAAGGTCCCAAACCCTGTGGTGGTATTTTTACCAGCCCACCCCTGGCACTCAGGGTAAGGGATTCAGCCAAGGTGTGGGAACTGGTGCAAGTCTGGTCAACTAGGCACCCTGGCAGAAGGGAGTGGACAGGGGCTTGTTCTGCTTGTGGTCCGTCCAGAATCTGATCTGCTGCTCCACTCAGAGTGGTGATCTGCAGCCCCTTCACCCCGACACACACACCTGAGCCCTCAGTGCAGACGGCACAGGTGCCTCACTCTGAAGGGGGCCTTTGGAGAAGTTGGGGAGAGCTGGGCAGTCCCCTTCCCCCGGGTGTCAGCATAAAAAGTGAAGCAGCCAGGGTGGGCAAGTGCTGGGCATGGATTTCACTTCTCTGGATCTCAGGGGCTGGGGACCACCATTGTGCCTCAGGAGGTCTTCGTGGGATCCAGTGAGGGCCACAGGGGACAACCTGCATGTTCTTTTCAGTCAATTTCGTCCTTTTGCTCAGGCAGGGCCGAAGGAGGAGGGAGTGAGCAGGCCTGCCCTGGGGAGGGAGGCCCATGCGGTGCGCCCACCCAGGAGCCAGTGCCAGGGCTGAGCCTCCCAGGAGGGCCCGCTGTCCTGGCCCTGGTGCCCATTCACACAGCTCATTACAGGAAACCTCCTCCCATAAACGCTGTGGTGGGAATGATACTGCCCCCTCCCAGACCACGGAGACGCCCTCTGAGGTGAGCTCCGACCGGGCAGCCAGCTGGCCTCCCCACACCAACACGTCTTCTGCCACTCAGTGTCCCCTGGGGCCAGCACTGTGTCCTTCTTCTAGCCCCCTCTGTCAGTGGCCACCCTGCCACCCCCGGGAGCGCCCTGTCCTCCCTCCCAGGGCTTCTCCCCCGCCTCACTCGTTCACTTGGTGGACACCTCCCACCAGCAAGACTACGCACGGCTTCCACCTCTGAGATGCCATCGGGCCCTTCCCGCCCACCTGCTCCACTGGGAAGACCCGAGGGAGGGCCCTGTCTTCACCAAACCTGCTCCTCAGAGGAACCTGGAGAGGAGGCAGTCCTCAAATGTCGGGCGAAAGAGAAACAGAGACAGGGAAGAGGGACAGAGAGAGAAACAGAGATAGAGAGAGACACAGGCAGGCAGACAGAGAGGCGGGGATAGAAAGACACAGAGGAAGACAGAGAGATGCATTTCCCTCTTCCTTCCCTCCAGACCTCCCCGGGGATGTCTCCCAGAGAATGTGATCAGGTCAGTTCGCACTGTCTCCTTCTCTCCCAGGAATTAAACACACAAAACAAAACAAACAAAAAAAGGAACGGAAAAAACTTTTCCCTGAACTTGATTTTTAGTGAAAACAGGTCACAGATACAACCCATGGCCGCCTAAATACACAGGAGGGCTGCGCTGGTCAGAACTTTGTGAAGGTGGACGGCAGCAGGAGAAGGCTGTGGGCCGGGCCTGGCTCGCAGGAGTGAGCCCTGTTTGCAGGGAGAAGCCTGCCCTTGAGGCAGCAGCGAAAGGGGGGCCCTGGGGCCTGGAAGACTCCTCCGGCCCTGTCTGCCACAGGCCAGACATTTCACCACATACTTTAAAAACGGAATGAAGCAATCACCTCTATGAAGAAAGGCTACTAACTAGAAATGTAAGAACTTGGGAAAGAAATGGCAAGAAAACAGGAGGAGGTGAAACGTGAGCTGGCAGAAGTTGGACAGAAGTAAAAGAAAAAACAGAAGCAAACCACCATCAAAATGAAGCTGGGAGTGGAAGGAGCACGGGGAGAAGTAGACACCAGCACAGAGCACAGTGATGAGAAGAGTCTGAAAGAAAATGATAAAAGAAAATAAAGAGATGGAAACAAAGTTAAACAGGATTAGCGTCCTCCTGCACTGCGGATGATCGGTGCAGCCTTGTGGAAAACAGTGTGGCATTTCCTCAGAAGGTGAAGCATGGAGTAAGGACCCAGCAGAAATGAAAACGTGCCTGCACAAAAAACTGCACACGAATGCTTACGGTAGCATTACTCATAACAGCCAAAAAGTGGAAGCTATGCAAACGTCCATCAACAAACGAATAAACAAGATGGACTATATCCAGACAATGGAATAAACTATCAATTGGCCATAAAAAGGAAAGAAGCACACACATGCTACAGCACGGATGAACCTTGAAAACACTACGCTGAGTGAAATAAGTCAGACTCAAAAAGCAGGTACTATGATTCCCTTTATATGAAATGTCCAGAACAGGCAAATCTCGAGACAGAAAGTAGATTAGTGGCTTCTCCACAGTAAGGTTCAGTGGCAGAAGATACAAGAGCCACACTTACAAGATGCATAAGGAAAGAAAGTGCATGGCAAGGGTTTTATAGCTAGCTACAAACTTCTGTGACATACACAGCCACAGACCTGTGCTACCCAGCCGGGTGGCTAGTGGCCACACATGAGAATCTGAACTGTGGCTGGTCCACTGGGATGTGCTGTAAGTGTAGATATGCACTGGATTTCGAAAACTCAGTCAAAAAAACAGCCAAATAGCTCAAAAATTTTAAACTGTAATTTATATTACTGGTTACATACTGAAATAGTGTTTTAGATAACAATGGATTAAAAAACATGTATTACTAAAATTAATTTCACTTGTTTCTTTTAAATGTGGCTATTAGGAAATTTTAAATTACCCATGAGGCTCACTCTCCAGTCCTATTGGACAGCACTGGAGTGGGCAGGTGTCAACACTCCACACTCAGAGTGCTGTTCCTGTGTCTTCTCCCTGAGGACATTCCTAGAGGAGAGGA
This sequence comes from Galeopterus variegatus, assembly GCF_000696425.1. Taxonomy (NCBI): domain Eukaryota; kingdom Metazoa; phylum Chordata; class Mammalia; order Dermoptera; family Cynocephalidae; genus Galeopterus; species Galeopterus variegatus. Next base: position 227,762 of record NW_007727863.1, on the reverse strand, counting down.
TTCACCGAAGCACAATGGGGAAACAATGGCCAAGGAAATCACAGTAAGTACTGAATCTATTCAACAGAAAGACAAATTTGGGCACTGGTTACTGGTGCTGGACGCTGGTCACACAGGCATGACACTGCTGCAGATCTTCTGGTATTTCAAGAAAAGCCAGAAATATCAATTTTAGGGTAAAATATCCTAGTTTCTAAAGATTCGTTCAAATTACAAGAAACAGCAGAGCTGTGGTGTGAGTCACACACCCTTGTCCCTGGCTCTGTCCTGTCCACAAACTGGTCACAGCCCTGGTTTCACGACACGAGGCAGGTGCTGGAGTCAGTGGTGCTCAGCGGCCTTCAGCACGGCTGCTCCAGACCAGGTCGCACACTCCTGCCCCTTCCCACGTCTGCTCTGTGCTTCCCCACCTTGCTCCTTCCTTTCCTTCACAAACTGCTCGTGAGAGAAAACTGCTGCTGGTCACCCAACTTGTTCCTGTGCGTCCTAAGCCTGTGGCTCATTGAACATCCAGGGCAATCTTTGTTGCCCTCAGCTGTGCTTCTGAGAGAGCAGGCTTCATGTTGTTCAAGATGCTCCAGACACTCGGCACAGCTTTAAGTTCTCCTGTGCGCTGGCCCCAGCAGGCCCGCTGCCAGCACACAGCCAGGATGGACTGGCCACTGATGTAAATATTAAACAACAAAGAGCAAGTGGAACAAAACAACAGAAGCTGCTACAAGATGCCTGTGGGGACTGGGTGAAGGTGGGTTGGTAAGGAAAGGAAAACACAGCTAGTTATGGCACAAGAATTGGGCTTATACAAAGTTCGGTCATGTTTAACCCACTGTCTGTGCTTCCACATCAATCTTGGTGGGCCTGAGACCTGGCAGAATGCTTTTATCTAGAAGGTGGTGGGGACAGAGAGCCATCAAAGATGGACCCAGGAACTTTCTGCCTCAGCCCTCCCTTGCTAGAAGGCAGAAAAGATGTCTATAGGAGGAATTCTAACAAAACACCGAAAAGGATACCACAGATAGAAATGCGGCAGCAGGAGCACACAGACAGGGAAGCCATGGGAGTGGGGTGGGGGTGTGAGAAGTTGCTCCAGGAAGCATCCTCCCCTCTTGAAGAATGAGGAGGACAGGGGATGGGGACGGTGAACTATATGGGGCTTGGAAGGGGAGCTGTGCTCATAAGTCAGGCCGCCCAAGACCTGTGAACCACCCAGTGCCTGGCCTGTGGGTCTGAGACAGGGCGGGGGCTATGCCTGACACCTCGGAACACACATGTCCCTTCTTTGTTCCATGATAACAGCTGTGGGCCTGGTCTGAGTGAGGCTTTGCCTAACAGGAGCTGCACTTTGGGGGCTCAGGCAGGGGAGAGGAACTGAGAGGCTGCTTAGGCCAAGGCAACTGAGGCTAGAAGTTGGACGTCTGGAGCACGGATGACAGAATCGCCAGAACCAGAAGACGGGAAGAGACTCAAGATGCCCTGTGGTCAGGGCAGAGGTGTACAGAAGGCAGGTGGCAGAAGCAGGTGGAGGGGGAGGTGAGCAGCATTGCTGGCATCAGCCTGGAAGGGCACTGGCAATGCCAGCGGGAAGGGCAGGGTGAAAGCACAGGGGCCACAAGGGCCTCGGCACCAGAGAGAAGACGAGCGCACCTGACGGGTGGTGCCTCAACAGAGGGTGGGAAGGTGTCCCCGGACAAGCAGGTGGGAAAGACTGCTGAGTGCCTCAATTTCTTGCCTCTCACAAATTCTGGTTAAAATCCATTCAATCACACGTGTGCCTGTGAATGGACTTTGCAACAACAGGAAAGTGCACAAAAGGTCATGGGAGCAAGTCTATAAACTGACACTCAGCAAGGCCTCCTGGAGGCAGAAGTTCTGATTCAGACACCAGCTGTCTCTGCGGCACTCAGGGCTCCTGTCTGGTGGGCTCTACAGACAAACACTGATTCCATCACACTCGAGAAAGAAAAAGAAGCAGTGTTTATTTAGCAATATCTGGAAAGAAAAAAAGATGAGAAAATTCTAAAATGACTCTTCAGAAGAAATACTTGAGTAGAAAAAGTCATACTTAGTGGAAATGCAGGGCAGACTGTTAAGTACCTATACATGAGGCTGTTCACATTGCCAAGGGTTAAAGAGCAGTGCAGTCACACCAAAGAAGATCTGACTGTCAGTGGAACAGTGAACTTGAGAATACTTCAAGTTCTCTAGCTATCCCAGCTTGCAGTTATTTGCTCTTAATCTTAATGAATTTTTATTTAAACAAGGACAGCAGGTTGGGCAGTAAACAAAATGAGCCCTTGCTTCCTCCTGGACACACTGCACTGCGCCAGGCAGTGCCTGAGACACACTGTGGGTCACCCAGGTCCCTGGGGGGCTGGCTCCCACTGTGCCCTCAATCGCTTCTAAGCGGCACTACTGTCTGGGCAACTGCTACCAGCTCCTTGATGCACCAGTGGAGAGGAAGAGGACGGCAAATGAGATAGTTCCAACCACCAGGATATGCAAGCCTAGAATATGTCAAACTTCACAGAACTGTATCCTCAAGATTTGTGTATTTTACTCTATGTAAATTATACTTCACTAGAGAAATTAAAATGAATAAAAGATCCAGCCTATTTGCTACTTTTGTTTTTGTCTTTTTTAGTGTCCGGCAACGGACCGCAACCCTCAGTGTCGTGCCCGTACCGGACCGGGACCGGCAACGGGATTGCAACCCTCGGTGCTGCGTCCACCCCTCGCTCAGCCAGTGAGCGGGAACCGGTCTGTATGTGGGATCCGAACCCTCGGCGGGAGCGCCACTGTGCTCCCAAGCGGCGCACTGTAGCAGTGCGCCACTGGGCCGGCCCCCTATTTGCTACTTTTAACCACTTCAAATAAACCACATAGATTTTTCTATGCATTTTTTCCTGATTTCCTTTTTCTTTTATTAAAATCTCAACCAAAACGCAATAAATTTAAAAATTTTCTACAACAAGTTCAAATGTTCATTTTTTGGCCCAGGGCATTGAAAGCAGGCTTACCCATCCCTAAGTTTTCTAGACACACTGGTGAAGGTTCCTCAAGGTTGTTTTCTGCCAATTGACAGGAAATGTTTGCACCTGGCTGTTAATGGCTCTGCAGGAAGTGAATGCTAAATTAAAAGAGTGCATTCTGGGAATTGTAGTTCCACTATAAAAGATCATTTCTCAGAAGAAAGTGGAAGACAATGACAGCCTGGGTTTTAGAGCTGGAAAGGGCTTTGGAGAGCAATCACATTTTATGAATGAGGGACAGGCCAGAGAGGTTAAATGTGTCCTGCAGAGCGAGGAGTGAGAGACTTCTACGCTCGGCTACTACTCTCACGGACTACAACAGAGTGGGAAAAACACAGTGAGCCAGGCACATAATCAAAGCTGCTTCTTTCCAGAGCAGTCACTCTGGAAACTCCTGATTGTACTCTTCTGTCTCCTACAGGGCTGGCCTCTCACTTACCCTGCCTTTAAAGGAGGAGGCTCAGAGACTGTCTCCTGGCAAACAGGCCCAGGAACCCAGTGGCAGGAAAGGAGTGGAAACACTTGCTGGGACCTTGGAATGAAATCCTTCTTGGTACCTCCCACCCTCACATAACTTTGTATTAACGACAATAGTGTTTCCTGCCATGGCACACACAGAAAAATGACACCAATTGCACAGCACAACTGGGTGAAACAGAGTAGAGGCTGCCCGGCCAGCAGTGCCCGCCCCACTGAAGGGCTGGGTCCTAACAGCATGGCACACCAGAGGGAAGCTGTGCTTTTAAATGATAGCAGGGCCCTCAATCTATCAGCCACAAAATGGAAAGGTGCACGCACACACACACAGGGAAAACAGAAATGATGGAGAGAGATTAGAGCAAATATTTCCTTGAAATAAAAAAGGAACATAAAGGGGGTCCAATAATTATTGTTTGTAGAGCTATGTTTGATTACCTAGTTAATCCAAAAGTCTCAATTGAAAAACTATTGGAGTTGTAAGTGAATTTGATAAGATGGCTAATTACTAAAATTGGTAGTTTCCCCACATGTTATCTATAACCAAACTAAAATTAATGGAAGCAGGAAGCTTCCAGTTTCATCTCTGACATGTAAAGAGCTTAGAAGTCATAATCCTCATCCTTATAACAAGAAAAACACTGAGCAAAATGAAAAGCCAATGACTTTTCTTGGACCCATCAGAGAAGTGAAGTCACAGCTGAGGTCAGCTTACCTGGAGCAGAACCTACAGGAGACATGGACTGGGAGGAACTCTTGATGGTCATTGAGATGAAATGCCGGAGGCTAAGTGTGGGAACTGGGGATTATAGTCCTGGGGGCCCCACATTTTCATGGGTTTTACCTCCCAAAACCCCATCAGGTACTCACCATTAAAGCCAGACAAAAAAGATCACCTCACACCTCTTCTGGCAGGGGGAAGGAGAAGGCGACCATTTTGAAATAAGCCCAAGGCATTCTACAAAACCAAGGCCTGCTCTGCAGTGAAGAGACTTTCCCAGGGACTTATCTCACCTGGGGAATGACATTTCCTCACTTGCTCTTGTCTCACCAAAGGAGGGGAGAGAAAGGGAAGAAACACTTGTGAAGGTCACAGTTGGGGACACAGGCCACTGAAAGGCTGAAATCTAATCTTAAGAGCATAGACTGACCGCTTCCCCTCCCCACACCTACCACCGCACCACAGGGCTCCAGCATAATAACATGGATTATAGCAGAAGAGGCCCCCAGGCACATGCTCTGTGCACGTAGTTGTTAGGAAAACCCAAAGACAAGAGAGAAGACAAAAACAAGGATATTAGAGGAATTTGAAGCCCCTGGTGTCTACAGTCACTGCAGAGATTAAACAGCCCAACGCTAGCCAGATTAAGGGGCTACCTCACACTAAAGGCCAATTTACCTTTATAATCTGATATATCAAGTCCAGCTTTCAACAAAAAAATTACAAGCCATGCTACAAGACAAGAAAAAACAGTCTGGACCGACCCTGTGGCTCACTCGGGAGAGTGCGGTGCTGGGAGCGCCGAGGCTGCGGGTTCAGATCCTATATAGGGATGGCCGGTGCGCTCACTGGCTGAGCACAGTGTGGGCGACACCAAGCCAAGGGTTACAATCCCCTTACTGGTCACAAAAAAAAAAAAAAAGAAAAAACAGTCTGAAGAGACAGAACAAGCATCAGAACCAGACTCAGATATGGTGGAGATTTTGGAATTGCCAGTCTGAGAATTTAAAATAAGTGTGACTAAACATGTTAATGCCTCTAAATAAAAAAATGTGGACAACATGCAAGAACAGGTGGGCAATGTAAGAGGAGAGATGGACAAAAGAATTGGAAGGAAATGCCACAAAGCAAACACTGCAACAGAAATGAGGAATCTCAGACAGCACACAAGTGCCTGGTATGGCTGGGGAAAGCACTGGTACTTAAGATGTGTCAATAGAAACCTCCCAAAGGGAGAGGAAAAGAACAATTTTTTAAAAAAGTCAATGAAAATCAGGATTATCAGAGAATTGTGGGACAATTACAAATGTGTTACATATAAATAATGAGAATACCAGAAGGAGAAGAAAGCAGAAGAAATATCTGAGGTAATAATAGTTGAGAATTTTCCAAAATTAATGACAGATACCAGACCACAGATCCAGGAAACTCAGAGAACATCAAGCAGGATAAATACCAAAAAATCTGTACATAGGCATATCATAGTCAAACGTAGAAAACAAAAGGCAAAGAGAACCTTGAAAGAAGCCAGAGGAAACAACGCTTACGTGTAGAACAAAAAGGATAAGAATCACAGCAGACTTCTTGTGAGAAACCATGCAAGCAAAAAAAAAAAAAAAAAAGAATTCTATATCCAATGAGACCATCCTTCAGACACAGAGGAGAAATAAAAACTTTCTCAAACAAAAGTTTAGGGAATTCATTGGCAGTAGACCTTCCATGCAAGAAATATTTTAAATTAATAACAGTAACTGTGATCACGGCATACGTACAAGTGAAATGAGTGACAGCGATTTTATAAGGGAAAGGTAGAAGGAACTGGATACTGTCAGGAGGTGCCTGCACTACCCACGGAGCAGGACAGTGCTGTCTGAAAGTGGACTTGATCAGTTGTAAATGTACAGTGCAAACTCTAGGCTGACCACTAGAAACATGTTAAAAAGAAGTTTAATTGTTATGCTAAAAGAGGAGAGAGATTGAAATCATATAAATTGCTCAGTTAAAGCCAGAGAAGGCAGAAAAAGAAGGGAAGAAAATAAAAAAAAGCTTTGTAATGTCAAGGTAACAGGTCTGGATTCCCATATCGGTCAGCTGCCAAAAAATATATATAGACAAATAAGTAAAAATTAAAAAAATAAAAAGCAAAGAATAGAAAGCAGTTACAAAAATAGTTGACATTAATCCAAAAGTATCAATAATCACTTTAAATGTGAATGGTTTAAGTACACAGACTTAAAAGACAAAGGCTATAAGAAAACAAACAAAAAAAGACCCCACTATGTGTCTATAAGAAACCCAGTTTAGCTGGTTAGCTCAGGTGGTTACAGCATGGTGTTATAACATCAAGGTTGAGGTCAAGGGTTCAGATCCCCATATGGGGCAGCCACCAAAAAAAATTAAAAAATAAAAAACACACACACATACATATAAGAAACCCTCTTTAAATATAAAGAGATAGATTAAAAGTAAAGGAATAGAGAATGATATCTCATGCTAACACTAATCGAAAGAAAGCTAGAGTAGTTATATTAATTTCAGACAAAGAAGACATGAGGACAAGAAATATCAAGGATAAAGAGGGGCAGGCACTACGTAATACAAAGGCATCAATTCTCCAAGAAGCCATAACAATCTTTAAGGTGAATGTATCTAATAACAAAGCATCAAAATATGTGAGACAAAAACTGACAGAACGGCAAGAAGAATCCATGAATCCAACATTACAGTAAGAGACTTCAACACCCTCCATCAGAAATGGGCAGATCAGCAGGCAGAAAACCAATAATGGCACAGTTTAACTCAACAGCACCATCAATCAAGGATATAATGGGCATCTTTAGACCACTTTCATCCAACAATAGCAGAATACACATTCTTTTCAAATTCGCATGGAATATTCACTGAGACAGACCACATTCTGGGCCATAGAACACATCTTAACAAATTAAAAATAATAGAAATCATACACAGTATGCTCTCAGAACACAGTGGAATTAAACTAGAAATCAGTAACATCAAGATAGTTGAACAATACCCAAATATAGGAAGATTAAACAACACACTCCTAAAATAACATGTGGGTCAAGAAGAAGTCTCAACAGTGGGGCTGGCCAGTTAGCTCACTTGGGAGAGTATGGTGCTGGTAACTCTAAGGTCAAGGGTTCAGATCCTGAACTGGCCAGGCACCAAAAAAAAGAAAAGAAAAGAAAGTCTCATTAGAAATTTCTAAAATATTTGAATTAAATGAAAATGAAAACACAACCTATCAAAATTTATGGGATGAAGCCAAAGTAATGTTTAGAGGGAAATTTATAGCATTAAATGCAGATATTGGAAAAGAAGAAAGATTTAAAATCAATAATCTAAGCTTTTACCCTAAGAAAGTAGAGAAAGAAGAGCAATTAAGTCAAACACAAGCTAGAGAAAAGAAACAATAAAAATTAGAGCAGAAATCAATGAAATTGAAAACAGGAAAACAATTAGGAAAATCAACAAAAGCAAAGGCTGTTTTTTTTGAAAAGATCAATAAAATTGATAAACCTCCAGCCTGGCTAACCAAGAAAAAAAGAGAGATGATCCAAATTACCAGTATCATAAATAAAAGGGTCATCACTATTAATCGCATGGCCATGAAAAGGTGAATAAAATACCGTCATCATCTCCATGTCACAAATTTAATAACTTAGATGAAATGGGCCAATTCCTTGTGAGACACATCTACCAAAACTCATGTGACGAGAAACAGATAATCTGCATAGGACTATATTGAATATAGGGAAAAAACAAATGTTTTTCTGTACATCCACACTCAGCACTTCTGTGACCAGATTATAAACATTTCTGTGACAAGTTAAAGGCTAAGTCTCACAAGATGCCCCTCACTTCAGATGCCAATTGCAAGTAGTGGGTCCCCGGGTTACCCATACATCTGTCAGACTTGGCTACCAATCAAGGGTTCCCACGGCCCCTCCCGGGTTTGGTAATTTGCTAGAACGGCTCATAGAACCAGGGCAAGTAAACTTACTATTACCAACATATTGTAAAGGACACAACTCAGGGACAAGGAGAAGGCAGAGGTGCACAGGGCAAGGTTCTCCAGGTGTGGCACTAACCAGGGGCTCCACTTGTCCACCACCCAGGAGACTCTTGGGACCCCTTCCTTTCGGGTTTCTATTAAGGCTTCATTAGGGAGGCATGACTGAATAAGTCACTGGCCGTTGGTGACTGAACCAAATCTCCAGACCCTTCCCCTCCCGGGAGGTCAGGGTTTGAGGCTTCTAGTTCAACCCTCTGAACACGTGGCTGGTTCCCTGGCCAGCAGCCCCCAATCCCCAGGAGTCATCTTATTAGCACAAACTCAGGGGTGAGTGAAAGGGGCATATTATGAATAACAGAAGACAATCCTCTCACCTAAATCACTCAGGAAATTACAAGGGTTTTTAGTAGCCCTGTGCCAGGAGCCAGGGTGAAGGCCAAATATATGTATTTTTTATCATGTCACAATACTTAATGGTGAGAAACTAGAAGCTTTCCCATCAAGATCAGGAACAAGGCAAGGAGGTTGCCTCTCACCACTTGTATTCAGCATCATCCTCAAAGTCCTAGCTAGAAACAGACCGTACACCTATCACAAAAACTCAAAATGGTTCAGAGACCTAAATATAAAACTCCTATGAGTTTTTAGATATATCACCAAATTCATGACCCATGTAAGAAGAAATTGGTAAGATGGACTTTATTAAAATTGAAAACTCCTGTTCTGCTGAAGACACTGTTAAGAGAATAGACAAGCCACAGATTAGGAGAAAATATTTGCAAAACACATATCTGATAAAGGTGACCCATGTAAGAAGAAATTGGTAAGATGGACTTTATTAAAATTGAAAACTCCTGTTCTGCCGAAGACACTGTTAAGAGAATAGACAAGCCACAGATTAGGAGAAAATATTTGCAAAACACATATCTGATAAAGGACTGGTGTCCAAAATATACAAAGAACTCCTAAAATGCAACAATAGAAAAACAACCCAGTTTAAAAATGGGCCAAAGATATGAACAGATACCTCACCAAAGACGATATACAGATGACAAGCATATAAAAAGATGTTCAATATCATATGTTGTTAAAATCCAAAAATCTGAGAACACCGAATGCTAAAGGATGTGGAGAAACAGGAGCTCTTACTCATTGCTGGTGGGAAAACAAAACTGTCGGTTTCTTACATAAAGCTAAGAAAACTGGCAAACTGGAAGCAACAAGACCTCCTGTGATAGGTAAGTGGAAAAACAAACCGTGGTACCACCACACAGTGGGATGTTACACAGTGATAAAAATAAATTAGATATCAAGCCACGAAATGATATGGAAGAACTTTATTATTATTTTTTTTAATTTTTTTTTTTTTTGTCCTTTTTGAGACCGGCCGCACCGTGCTCAGCCAGTGAGCGCTGTGAGCGCACCGGTCATCTCTATATAGGATCCGAACCCGCGGTGGGAGCGCTCGCTCCCAGCGCCGCACTCTCCCGAGTGCGCCACGGGCTCGGCCCGATATGGAAGAACTTTAAATGCATGTTGCTGAGTGAAAAAGTCTGAAAGGGTAACACATTAGATTTCATAATAGCCTTATATGCCAACTGTTTGGCATTCTAGAAAAGGCAAAACTACAGAGACAGTAAAGAGATCAGTGGTTGCCATGGGCTAGGGAGACGTGGGAAGGGAAGAGTAGGTAGAGGACAGGGCATTTTTAGGGTGATGAAGCTATTCTGCACGATAGTGTAATGTGGATACGTGGCATCAGACGTGTCAACATCAAGTACAGCACAGTGAGCACCAGTGAGACCATGGACTGTGTTAGTAATCAAGATCAATATTGGTTCCTGTCTTGTGACAAATGCACTGCACTGATGCGAGATATTAATTATAGGGGACGAGCAGGCAAAGGAATTCTCTGTACTACCTCTTAAACTTTTTGTAAATCTAAAACTGTCCTAAAAACAATCCATTTTCTAAAGAAATAAGCAACAGAAGTTGGGGAGTGGGTAGAGGCAGTGGTGAACACGGATGTCAGACTACTGACACATGCTGGAGCTGGGGGCAGGGACATGGGGCTTTGCTATACTACTCTGCTTAATTTGTATATATTCAAGATTTTTCACAATAAAAAGCTTTTAAAAATCCACATTAACTTAGGAATTATATGTAGATAATGAATCTGTAAAGGAACAAGAAGAAAACACAGATTTTTGAAGCAAGCTCTAAGTTATGAAACTGAAGGAAGTGGCTGAATAACATTTGCAGAGGTTAACATGGGGCTTTGCTATACTACTCTGCTTAATTTGTATATATTCAAGATTTTTCACAATAAAAAGCTTTTAAAAATCCACATTAACTTAGGAATTATATGTAGATAATGAATCTGTAAAGGAACAAGAAGAAAACACAGATTTTTGAAGCAAGCTCTAAGTTATGAAACTGAAGGAAGTGGCTGAATAACATTTGCAGAGGTTAACATGCTTATTATTTCAGCAATATTCATAACTAAGCGAGCAAGGAAGGGCACATTGGATAAGACCACGGAGAACCACTCGCCCTCGCTGGTTCACAGAAATGCAGATGATGTACCGTCAAGGAACGTCCCTGGTTTCGGAGTGACAGTGCCCAGTGTTTGCGAGGGCTCAGGGAAGAGTGCGGCATCCTGGAGGATGCCGATCGGCCATGGCTCCTGGAGGATGGCCTGCTCTAACCTCGGAGGTCCTCGGCCCAGCTACTCCATTCTGGGGAACTTGTCCAAAAACAAAGGGATTAGTTAAAGCTAACAGACTGAATAAGCACGTGGATAGCCCTTTCCACATAAATCCCTGAAAAATGACCAAAGGATTCCTTCACTGAAGAATAAATCCATAACTGCACTGAGACATCAAGAAAGCAGACAGCTTGAAGAAGGCATCCCAGACAGACAGCAGGCCTGCCAACAGACCATCCTGAGGGGAGGCACCTCCAGCCGCTCCACTGCTCCTCCTGACACCTCCTGCTTGCTCTCCACACCCTCCAGGCCGCTCCAGAGTCCAGCCCTGTACCTCCCCCCACAGGCCCCCACCACTGACGGACAAAACTCCCTCATAGCCACGTTGCCTTTGGTCCACTCGTCCAGCTCCCCTTCACGGCTAAGCCCCTTAAAGACAATGCCTCAACCCTGGCTTCACTCCCCACCTCCCCTGCGCCCCCTATGCACCAATCTCCACTCCCACCATGCCAACGAGACTGGTCACCAGGGGACCCATGGGGCTGCATCCTGCTGTCTCCAGCACCACTGGGGGCCCCTCTTCTCCCCTCATGGCTCCTGTGACTCCATGCTCCCCCTCTCAGTGTCCTCTTCTCAACCTGCTTTGGCTACACCTCTATAACCACAGCCTGCTCTCAGTGTAGATGTGGAACCCAGCCCAGCACCTCGTTCAGTCCCATGGCTTCAAACACCTCTGACCTCATCCTGACACTCCAGATTCACATGCCCAACTTTAAAAGGCCAGGTGTTGTTCAAAGCCTGGCAGTACCACTCAAGACATGTCAAACACTATTCCTCACTTCCACCTGCTCCTCCCCAGGCCTCCCCCACCTCAGTGGAGGGCACCACCATCCACCTGGGAACTCAAGCCCAAGTTCAGCAGCTGGCCTTGGTTGCTCTTTTCCTTCTCAGCTCTCACAGCCCAGCCAATCCTGCAGCATCTCCACCTTCACCACCACCCTCTCCCCCGTCTGAGCCATTGCCACCTGCCCTGGGACCACGGCAGCAGCTGCCAGAGCCCCCTACCCACCTCCTCATAGTCCCTTGCCATCCTTCCTCCACGTCAGCAGGGGGATCTTCTACAAAACCTACAGGTCACTCCCTGCTTAAAACCGTCCCATCAATTCCCAACACACAAGGAAGGAAATAATCAAGGAAACAACAGAAGAAAATTTTCCACATCTAAAAAGTGATGATCAGTGGGCCTACGAGTCGATGAAGGTGACATGCTACATACCAGGAACAAAAAGGAAACCTTACTCTGCATGAAGAGGCAGGTCACATACAAAGAAACCCGAGTCCGACTGGCTTCAGACAATGGAACTGCACAGAGGTAAAGAAACGATTCCTTCAGGTTCAGACAGGAGAGGGTTTTACACCTCGAACTGTGTTCTCAACCAAACTAGCCTCTGAATGTGGGGCAAAGCAAAGATGTTCTCTTATACTCAAGGGCACAGAAAAACAGACAGTCACAAACCGAACCTCTCAAAATTTTACTGGAACATGAACTATAAATCTAAATAATTATGGTTGCAGGATGGGGAAAAATAAGATCATGGAACTCAGACCACAGACAGTCTTGACCTGGGGGAGACAGCATCATGGGACAAACCACCCCTAAACATTCACAGAAAGACAAGCTGGCTTACATGTTCACTTTAAAACTGAAAGACATCCACCAGAAGAATAGAAAAAGAAATGAGAAAGCCTAACAAATTAAAAAACGAAAAGGTAGGCCCAAATTCCAACTTACCAATAATCAAAACTGTAAGTTGATGAAAGTACTCTATAAAAAGATGATGACTCTCAGTTGGAGTTAAAAATATAACTATAAATATAAAGTAACACAAAAAGGTTGGAAATAAGGAGATAGAGAAATAAGACTTTAGGGCTGGCCCGTAGCTCACTCGGAGAGTGTGGTGCTGATAACACCAAGGCCACGGGTTTGGATCCCATATAGGGATGGCCGGTTCGCTCACTGGCTGAGCGTGGTGCTGACAACAGCAAGTCAAGGCTTAAGATCCCCTTACCGGTCATCTTTAAAAAAAAAAAAAAAAAAAAGAAAGAAGACTTTAAATGGAACAAAAAGGGGTTTTCTGTGTTGATAACATTCAGAAAACTTATGCATCTAACAATGTGGTCTTGAAACACAACGCGAAACTTGGTAGAAGAACGAGGCACCTCCAGAATCTCAGTTAAGAGAACTTCTTACCTTTCTTAGAAATCAACAGACCAAGTTCCTAATAAGAATTTAGGGTAACAAATCTGTAGAGTAACACAAATAAGCAAGATCCTAGTCTTGTGTGACAGAGAACAATGTGGCCAACAAGTGAAGAGGACACATTCTTCTCAAACTGCAATCAAGTCATGAAAACAGACTGTGTATTAAGCCACAATGAAATCTCAAGACTTCAAAAAGCAGAACTCTTTAAGAGACCATGTAACTGGAACTTAATGCAATAAATTTAAAAAATGACTACAAAAAAATTAGCTCTCCTCCCCCAATCTATCCATTTGAAAAATTGTCAACACCCTTCTAAGTAACTCTAGGGTTAAAGAGGAAATCAAAACCGAAATGACAAATTATTTAGAAACAAACAGTAGTGAGAGCAGCATGAGGCAAAGCCACAGCGTGTGGCCAAAGAGACAGAAGAAGGTCCACGGCCTCAACTGCTGGTGTCAGGAAACACACCAGGAGCCAGAGCAACAGAAGAGAACCACAGGAAGTAGAAAGTGGGGATCAGTGAAGCAGAAGCAACCATGCAGGTGAAGGGAAGGGGTGGCTGGAAAGACCCATAACAGGGAAAACTTTGGGAATTCTGACCAAGAGGAACAGAAAAAGGTAACAAAAGCAAAATCAGGCATGAGAAACTGCCAAAACAGCATAAAAATTCTAGGAGAATATAGTGTACAACTTTAACCAGCACATCTGAAAATCTAGATCGGGGTACGCAGCATGCCGTTCCTCCCCGGCTGCGTGAGGAAGCACATGGCCATGACCTTTGTTTTTGGTTGTGCTAATGGTTGCTGCCCTGAAACCTTTTTCTACAGACTCCCTCCTCACTGACAAACGTTGGTTCAGATGAAACAATGTGGTAGGAAAATGTTTTCCATATGTATATAATAGGCAAAAGATACTATCCTCAATAAGAATATCTAGAAACTAATTTCACGAAGTACTTAATAAAATAGTTGGAAAAACAGAAACATAACCAATAAACAGATAAAAATATATTCAACCTATTTGTATAGAGACAAACATTTATGTAAAAGCATAAAAAATAGTCTAAAAGATTACACACCAGATTTTTAGGAGCAATAAGGAATAAAACTTGGTAGGTGTGTGAGAAATGGGAATTTTCACTTCTTGGCCTATATGTTTCCTTTAAAAAAATTTATTATTAATATAGTTTTCTTATATTCTAAGATGTTGTGGAGCAGTTGGGGTAGAGGGGGAGAGGGGAAGGGGGAAGAGGGTGTGAGGAGGAGGCGTGGTCAAGGGCGTGGTCAAGGCCCACGGCACCCTTCATTTTGGCAGGGTTGGCTTATGTATTTCTGTATTGTTTCAATTTTTACAAAAGAGAATATATTGTACTTTACCTGATGTTTTAACCTTGAATAGATATTAAAAGAAATAATTATTAATATTCAAAATGATTTAACTTCAAGGAAATTCATCAAAACACGAATGGAAAGGATCTCTTCATGATTTTAGAAGACTCCTATTTTTCCTTTGTCTGCTTTATTTTACACTTAGAATCTAACTCATCTAGAATTTGTCTGTGTAAGATATGTAACAGACGCTAACTTCCCCTGGACAAATAAAAAGCCAACTATTCAGGCACCATCCCCCGTGTAGTTCACGTTCCCAGGTGGTGTGAAATGCCTCTTTTCTCACCGGCCAACCCCCCACACATGCAAATGCCTCTCGTGACCAGGAACAAGCGAGGTCGGCTTGCTACCGTGGGTTCCCTCGTCTGCAGGGATGGCTACTACCAACCAGAGCTTCCTCCTGAGACCACAGGAAGCACATGGCCCACAGAGGTGCTCAGGGGACATCGGCCACGTTGCAGAAATGCCCCTCCTAACAGAAGGGAGTGCGGGAGTCGCGATTGCTCGGGGTACTGACCGCGGCTCGGGGACAGCAGGCCACTCAGGTAGGGGATGCTCACTCTCTTCAGCTCGTCCAGCTTCTCCCGCAGCTTGCGCACCTGGCTGTCAGAGCGGCTGACGCGCTGCCGCAGGCTCTTCAGCTCTCCGTTCTTCTTTTCCACCTGCTCCCGCAGGCAGCACACCTGGCTCTTGTTCTGCCGGGAGGAGAAGCAGTAGGAGTGCAGTGAGTCGATGAGTTTGCAGGCCCCCGATGCCGACAGGATCACCTCGTTGATGGACATGGGGCTGGCATCGCTGTGCGCACTCTGCACAGCTTCTGCGGCTGGCTTCGGGGTGACGTCGGTCGGAGGAGCGGAGGGGCTCTGGGAAGGCTTTTGAGGCGTTGCTGTGAGTGATGAACTCGGGGGGCTCTGGGCCAAGCCCTTGTCGGGCCCTAGACTGCTCCCACTGCAGCCCGGCTCCACATCTCTCTTCAGCCTCTTTCGGTCGATGGGCTCTCGGGGGACAGACGGCCTCTCTCGAGTGTGCTTAGAGGAGAAGCTGTAAGAATGAAGTGAGCCAATAAATCTGCATGCCCCAGATCCTGGGGGAGTAAAGTCATCTATGGAAATGCCACTCTTATCTGCCACACCCCCCTCCGTGGAGGAGGTGCCGTTCTCATCACCAGCAACTGCAGCAGACACTTGTGCTTCTGCCTGACTGCCTGCTGCTGTGGTGGCCAGTCCATCTCCTAGAGTTGTTTCCAGAGACTGCTGCACCAGCTCCTGACTGACGGCTTCCTGGGCAGCCCTGGGTGCGGTGTCATCCTGCAGAGCTGCTCGCTTCAACTTGCGGGACTCTGGCTTGGCCATCAGGCTTTCACTCGAGGATGCCGACCAACCTGTGGCTCCTTTCCCAGCTGCTGTGCTCGAGTGCCCCCTCATGCCCCCTGTGGCCTTGCTGGTGTCCTTTCTCCTGGTGCGGCCATGACCCCCAGCCCCCCTCTTCTTCTCGGGCAGGTGGAATATCGAGGGCACGGCTGTGGGCTTGAGCAGGCGGTGCTGGTCCTCCAGCCTTTTGGAGAAGCTGTCTTTGGTGAAATGTTCACTACAGAGGAATGAATACTTAGTGGGGGTCCAGTTATCCCTCTGAACAGCTTTTAACCACTGGATCAGACGTTTTGAGTCCTTCAGGGGGAACCTGCAGGGCAAATGACAAATTAGAAATAAACAATTAAATGTCTTTCCCTAAAATGATCAACCATAAAAGCAAAACAAGTGTTTTTGCAAACACCTGTATCAACTTCATCTGCTTAAAAAATACTTTAATAAAGATTTAAGGAACACCTTCTACGAGGGTACTTCAAAAAGTTTGTGGAAAGATTCGTATATCTTTTAATTCTATTCTTCCATGAACATTTTGAAGTACCCTCATATCTGCAAATTATTACTGGAATAGAAAGTTGAAAGACCCATTGTCTACCATTAAGGAGAGAGTGGTTGGTAGGGCAGATAGGAATGAAAGTAAATAACCTCTCCCCAGGCTGTGTGGTAATTGCCCTGTAGGAACAAAGGATGCTTAGAGATAGCCAAGATGGTATCAGGACAATAGGAACTAGCTCCTAGATGCACACAGCTGACCAATCCTCTTGGAGTGCTTGGGAGACAGGACTTTGGGTGCTAAAACTGAGATGGCTGATCACCCTACTGAGAAGTTCAGGACAATAGGAACTAGCTCCTAGATGCACACAGCTGACCAATCCTCTTGGAGTGCTTGGCAGACAGGACTTTGGGTGCTAAAACTGAGATGGCTGATCACCCTACTGAGAAGTCAGGCCAGTGTCAGCCTTCAGAGATGGGAACAAGAGGCCAGGAGAGCATCCCAGATGTCCAGCACGGTGCCAGCCCCAACTGTGGCTCAAGCAGCTGAGGATGTGGGGACCAACTCCGTAAGGTAAGACTCAAGAGCGGTAGTTCTTTGTTGATACTACACTCTGCTACCAGGGGAAAAACTGCACCCTTTAAGTCAGCCAGGGGCTGGCTGGTTAGCACAGTAGGTTACTGCGTGGTTTTATACACCAAGGTCACGCGGGGGGATCCCCACACTGGCCAGCTGCAGGAGAGAGGGGGAGTTACTGTTTAATAGGTTCAGAGTTTCACCTCCACAAGCCAAAAAGAGTTCTGGAGATAAATGGTGGTGATGGTTGCACAACGATGTGAATGCGTTTAGTGCCACTGAACTGTACACTTAAAAGTGACTAGGATGGTACATTTTATGTTACGTATATAAATTGTATCATAATTTTTAAAACTGGAAAAAGCAAGCAGTCCCAGAAGATACTGATTATGACACAAAATTATTTCTTCTTTATTAGCTAATAAAGATACTTAGTCATTTTTTCACTGAGGCAAGATGAAGAGACCCCAGACCAAACTCTGCGCCCGATGGGGGTGGGACAGGGGCGCCACTCCGACCCGTTTGCTCCAGTGCAGCGCCCCCCCCCCCCCCCCCACGCCGCTGCGGTCCGGACCAGGACAGACGGGCCCGGACCAGGACAGACCCTAGGGAGCTCTGGGCAACATGCCCTTTCACCCTCCTCGCCCAGTGCCTTGTGAGCCTGACACCTTCCACCCCCGGCGACCCCCACGCCATTCTCAATGTCAAAGGCAGCCTTCTCCGCACTACTCTGCCTCGTCTTCCGAACGGTAACTAAACGTGCGGCACACGTTCTCTGTCAAGAAAGCGCGCTGGCTGATTTCACAGACTGGATCCCCGTAAACTTTCAGGAGCATCCTAGACAGCACGTGCCACTCCCGTTATTTAATACTGAAGTGACACCATGCAGCGTGAGACGGAAACATCTGCCCGGGGATCGAGTCCGTGTGCCGGCACCGTCCCCGTACGGCTCCCGGGCCAGCACTCTGCGGGGTGACCGTCGAGGCGGCACCGGGAGGCCTGTGGCCGCAGGAAGTGCGAGCGGCGTCCGCCCAGCCGCGCTCCGGGTGGCCGACGCCGTGGCGGTCTCCGGGTGGCTCCGGGACGCGAAGCCGCGGCGGCCGTGGAAAGACAGCGGCGGCCGTGGAAGGACAGCGGCGCCCGCGGAGCGCGCGTG
>NW_007727863.1:171304-208681 GCF_000696425.1 Galeopterus variegatus | reverse complement strand
CTTCCGCCGCGGCTCTGGCCGCCCGTGCTGCGGGAGCGTCTGGGGTTTTCCAGGCCCGCCGGGAGCGCCCGCGGTGTCGGCCCCGACGGGCCCGAGGCTGGGCCGGGCGGACGCGGCCTCCCTGACTCGTATGAAGTTAGGGGTAGGCCGGAGGCGACACACACGCTCCAGTGGTCGCAGTGTCCGCTTGGTTTCTCATTTCTCTCTTCTTTAAAGTCCCGGGACCGGTAGATCACCCAAGGCTGTTTTCCTGTGACCGGGGAGAAACAGTGAATCCGTCCATCGTGTTTTAATTTTGTGGGTCCTAATTCAAAGTGTGTGGGGCGGGTCGATGTTTTTGCCCGTCGTGTCATGCTTCCGCTCCAGAGGGGACAAGCCTTCATTTCTGCGGACAAGGTGTTTGGGGGATGCATCGTTTGCCCAGTAGCCCTAGAAACGTTCTTGCACGGGCTCTTTCGTTTCACAGCGGTTTTAGTTCTTTCATTCCTTGTAGGGACTGATTTGTCTTTCTTCAGGTATCCCGACATGTAAAGGAAGACTCTCACCTGGCTAATTCTCCCTGTTATCCTGAATGGCATTATTTTTGTTTTGTTTTTCTTTTCTTGGCAGCTGCAACGTAAGTTTACTAAGATCTTAGTTTGGGAGCTGTAATACGTACAGTTCAATATTTATTCACTTAAATGTTTAGGTGGCTGGAAGATACAGGAGCCCTGACTCCCGGGAGCATGATGACCAGATGTATATTTTGTGAAGTTTGTTTTTTCAAATAAGTATCAGGTACTGTTGTACTGTTTGCTGGGGACATGGGAGTGGAGGAAGTAGTAGAATTGTTTACTCATCCACTTTCTTGGAATTATTTTTTGGCTACCTAAGGTTATTCGTATGAGAGACTTGGGTAAGGTGGAAAACACAGTTTGTCGGTGATATTATCTTAAATGTGAAAACTCACGTTAAAGTTAGGAATACAGTTGTATAGTCACATTATGGTATTTTAATAGGATGCTGAATGCTGCTGCTTGTGAGATCAAAGTAGACAAAGTGTTTGCATTTAAAGGCCTTTGTTGATGCTGATAAAAACATATATTTTTAGGGTATGATGGGAAGTTTTCCTTCTCACATGATGCTGTATTTCTTTTTAGGGGTGATTAATGGTCCATCCTCTCTCGATCCCTGTAGTTCTTGAAGATTCTGCCTTCCTTGACTACGTTGTTCTTATAGTCATTAGTTCAGTAAGCCATATTTATTATTAAATGCCAGATATGTGCCAGGCATTGTTCTAGACCCCAGGACTAGAGAAGTGAACAAAATAGACAAAAGCCACTGCCCTGGGATAGTTGACGTTCTAGACACAAGACAAGTGATAAGCAGTGAGGCGTGTGGCTCATGTGGGAGAGTGATATGAGCCAAGCAGGGAGGGGGATTGAAATTGTAGCCAGGATGGCTAGGAAAGGTCTCATTTTGAAGGTTAAGTTCTGACCAAGACCCAAAAGCAGTGCAGGAGGAAGGCAAGTGGGCTGATGTAGGAGGCTGGTGTGGCCCAAGTGCAGTGGGTGGGGGTGAGAGGAGCAGGACCTGAGGTCAGAGAGAGGACATAAGCCCCGGTGGTAGGGCCTTGCTAGGTCATAGTGAGGACTTGAGTGTTTATTCTGAACAGGACGGCAACCTTTTGGAAGGTATGGAGAGGAGGAGTAACATGATCTGACTTATGCTGAACAGTCTTGCTTTGGTGTTTCTGTTGAGAATATATTGCAGAGGGGCCAGGGCAGAAGCCAGGAGACCAGCTAGGAGGCTGTTGCAGTAAGCCAGGCAAAGATACTTGGAGGCTTAGGTCAGGGTGGGGAGAAGAGGTTGAATTCTGAATGTGTTTTGAAGGTTGAGGTGATATGATTTGTTTATAGATTGGAAGTTGGGAGAGGAGTGGGTGAAAGGGAGAAGGTAAAGATGGCATGAAGGATTATGGACTGAGCTAAGAAACTCAGATGGGAAAACCTGGGGAGGCCTGCTTGGTGGGGAGCATTGGGAGTTTGGTTTTGTACATGTTGAGTGTGATATGCCTGTTAGATGTCTGTGGCTTTATTGAGGGGGCCTTTGTGTTTACGGGTTTGGAATTAAGGGATTGGGCTGGGCTGGAGATGTGTGGGAGGCCACATCAGATGAGGTCACTCAGGGTCCGAGTGTGGGTAGGAAAGAGAAGAGGCAGGAGGGAGCCCAGGGCCACTGGCATAGAGAGGTCTGGGAGGCGGCAGGCAGACCATGCCTTGGTTGTGTTCTCCACGAGTCCACCAGCACTGTCCATAAAAATGTGCTCCCAGTTCAAGGAACTGACAGGGGCCAGCACTTAAGTAGCCACACTGTCCATTCCTTGAGGGCAGAGCTGGTATCTTATGCTTGCTTCTCCGGGGCTTTACGTTGTGTCTGGCACAGGGTTGGCAATTGAAGGAGCAGAACTTGAATTAATGATAATTTATACATGCCCCTACTATAAGAATGTTAGTTTACAGAGTTTGTATCCATGATAAGTCCAATCAGCATAGACTTAAACAAATGAAAAAGGCTGCTTATTGCATGGCAGGGCATTTTAACATGGACATTCCGTCCAGTGTGTTCACTGAAGCACGAGTTCTAGTTTTCTGACATAGCTAAACTTTTGGGTTCTTTTCTTTCTTCCTTTCTTTTTTCCCCTCCCATTCAGAACTGAACCACCAACATCTTTATATAAACTCTTCGGATTTTAAAAATAACTACGTGCAAACTGTTATCTTAAGTATAAGAGTTTTCTAAAGGAAGGGTAGAACCCTTTTGTTGAATTTGTGAAGTATAATCTTTTGGAAAAATATAAGTGTTTTTGGGTAAGTAAGTATCTTTAAGATGTGTTACAGTAAGCTCTAAAAGAAATCTATTCATTGTATGTTTTTTTGTGGTTTTCCCTGGTTGGATGTAATTGGTACTAAGTGGAGAGAAGTTGGTTGAATTCATCCAGCACAGTTCCGTTTTTCTGCCTGTGACACTAATGTTATTAAATCACAGTGCTGACGGAATTACCATATTATTAAAATGCTTTCCAATTTCCCTTGGGATTGTGATCATAGAAGTTCCAAGGAGGAGGGTGTGTCTGGGACCCAGGTGACGAGATCCAGGATCTGCTCCTAAGGAGGCTTCTCTCTCGAAGTGGGTGGCACTTCTCTGGCTTGCTTCTCCTGCATGTAGTATTGTTTCAGACGACACGCAGGAGAAGCAAGTAATATCATACCTGGAAGGTAACATCATGCAGGTGACATCATACCTGGAAGTCTGGAGGCTGGTGTTCTTTTCAGGGTTTGGCTCCTTTTATCTCAGGAGCTGTGTGAACTGCTTCATAAAAGACATGATATGGCATGTACAGATGATGGAAACATAGTGAGGGCTATGAAGTAAGACGAGAAAGGCTCTCTGTGGGGAAGTGCAGAGGCTGCTGGCCTCAGGCCCAAGTTAGCTCATTAACCTGAGAGTCGATGAAAGAATCTCAGAGAGTGAAATCCTCGTGGTGATCAGTCTGTGCAAATGTCAGTGATTGTGAATTTTAGTTTTGCACCCGTCCTGGGATTTCACCCTTCTAGGCAGAGCTGGTGGCTTTGCCGCATTTCATGGGTGAGGAGACTGAGTCTTAGTAAAGTTCAGGCATGTGTCATACAGCTAGCAAGTGGGCTCTCCAAAACAAATCTCCAAAAACAAATCTTAATAGACACCGTAAGTAAGTGTTATTTCGAAAAATTTCTCCTTCCTCCATAAGGTAAGATCCAGAAGGTAAGGGAGCTGGGCGGACTCGTCCAAGTGCCTTGGCCTGTGCTGAGGGAACAGTGCCTCAGTCCATGGCACCTCATAGTGCCTTCCTCTTCAACTGCAGCTGTGAGGGTGCCCCAACGACGTGGGGTCTACTTGGAGAGCCTGCCTGTGGTGTTTCATCCGGTCCACCAGTGCAGAGCCCCTAAGTGTAGTGAAGACTTTCTCATAATGGCAGAGGGATGTGCTCTTCTGGTAGGAATCACTGCAGGTCCAGTGATCCTTGGTGCTAGTTCTCCAGAGTCAAAGCTGGAGGCCATTTGAACCAGCCCATGAAGTGCGATGGCTGGCTTTTGCTCTCTGAATGTAGTCATGTCTCTCTTTTGAGCGAAGTTTGTTACATTGGATTCAGTTTCAGTAGAGAAATTTTTATGTTTGGTTCAGTTCCTGCTTATATTGTGCGAGGCCTTGGACTTCAGTTTGGTTATAGAGTGCATCTTTTTTTTTTTTTTTTTCAACCGGTAAGGGGATCGCAACCCTCGGCATGGTGTGGTCTGCACCACACTCAGCCACTGAGTGCACTGGCCATCCCTATATAGGATCTGAACCCGTGGCCTCGGTGCTACCAGTGCTGCACTGTCCCGAGTGAGCCACGGTGCCGGCCCATAGAATGCATCTTCTTCCGCACTGTGGTGTAACTGTTGCACCCATTTCGGTGATTCGGAGAAGGCTGGTCCTGGAAGGGTGGTACTGTGCTTGAGGGATGGTTCAAAGCTCTTCCTGTAGGTTAACTAGTTTCACCCTCATGCAATTCATGGGGAAAGCACAACTGTTCCCATTTTTCCAGTGAGAAAACTGAAGCATAGAGAGGGAACCAGCTTGTGAGGGTCCCTGTAGGTTAACTAGTTTCACCCTCATGCAATTCATGGGGAAAGCACAACTGTTCCCATTTTACCAGTGAGAAAACTGAAGCATAGAGAGGGAACCAGCTTGTGAGGGTCACACAGCTGGTTAGAAGTGGGCTTGGACTTCTGGCTCCACCACTGGACTCTTGACCACTGCTCCAAACTGGGAGGAATGTGTTCCACTGGTGCTGCCTAGTCGAGGTATCCTGCAGGGTACAGAGAGACGAAGACAGTCCCACTGTGAGGAGGCTATAGTGTAGTGGCAGAAGTGAGAGGATGGTGTACACAGTGTATCTGCAGCCAGTCCCGGGGGCAGAAGTGACTCCCACCCAACAGAGGGCAGGATTCTGGGGGAGGCCTGGAGTGCTGATTCAGCTGGAGGAGCCAGCAGAGCTGGGCATTTCTCTAGACAGGAAGGCAGTGAGGTGCAGGGTGCTGGGGCACAGAGGGTGGGAGCCCTCCTGAGGGCCTGGGAGGTAGTGCACCCCATTGCTGCACAGCCCCTGTTCAGCTGGTGGAAGCTGTGCTTGCTTCTTGGAAGTTTTGCTCCCTTCACGTTTCTTTGTCTTGTTGCCGGCTTTTGGTTTAGGCAGTGAAAGATCAGAGGCCACATAACCCATAATTTTCATAGTTAAGTAGGGGATTTGGTGAGACATTTGAATTTATAAAACACCTCTTATTACCTTCACTCTGAAGTTGGCTTCCTTGCTTATAAAGTTTGCTAATAAATCTAAGGAGTATGCCTGCATCGTGTTTTGCTGCTTCAACGATGAAGATCTCTCAGCTTCAAAGCAGCCCAGGCATTGTGTTACCCTACTTTCAGCTTTTTCCTTTTTTTCTTTATCCACTTGTCTCATTTCTTTATTATTTATATTTTTGATACGGAAAGCTAGATATCTTAAAAGTTTCTCATTTTCTGGATTCTGATACTACAGACTTTTATGGATTTAGCAATGTAGTCCTTTTCCTAGTGACATACTCCACCTCCTTCTGCCATAGTCTACAAATAAGTACTTGACCGAAGTGCTCATTAGCTCTTCAGTACTTAAAAAAATACATGTATGTGTCTTTAGTTCAAAGCTAGTGCCTTGGAAGGGACTCAAACATCAGTGGAAACGTAGTTTCCAACGCCAACGAGATTGGGATTACTGTCCTGCAGTGTTGTAAACTTGAAATTAGACAGGTGGTGTTTGCATCCTTTTTCCTTGAGAATAAGCTTTCTGGATTTGAGTCTATGTGTTGGATAAAGCATAGAGGTTGAAGTACAGTAGTCAGTTTTGAAGATATGGAAATGGCTTTGGAGAGGGAGCAGGGACATCATGATGTTTTTCAGTTTTTTTTTTCAAGATAGACATGAAATTTAATTCATCCTAACTCAGTTTTTATAATCACATGCAGAAACAAGTAATTTATATAAAAAGGGAGAAATAAACTTGGACCCTAGATTATTTATTCATGGTCACCAGCAGCTTGGTTGATGTTTTCTCTAAAAGCATAGACACTCCTGGACAAAGCCCGGTCACAGGCAAAGCCTTTTGGATCTTACCCCACCCGCCCCCCAACGCCAGCTGTCACCCTTTGGAAGCCACAGCATTTCTAGAAAAGAGGCAGAAGTAGGCCTGGGTCCCTTACAACTGGGAGTTCTTTGGACAGCAAATGTTTGTTAGTCCTGCCTGCACTGCTGGGACACTTTCAGGAGCTTCCCCACTCTGTGATTGTGCATTAGCTGCACATCAGATTAAGCCTTTTGGGTGTAGTAAAAATGTGTGTGCCTTTGACCTTGCAGTTCTGTGTCCTTGATATTAATGACAGCAGCTGACACTGGAGCCCCTCTTTCTGCCAGCCAGTACCTCATGGGAAGTGTTTCATGGAAACTTCGCAGCCATGTAGTGAGGCTGTCCTGTTATTATCCCATGTTATGGATGAGGGAACATCCACACTTAGAAGTGAAGTGGCCCAGGAGCCTGCAATCTGTGAATATCAAAGCTGGGACTTGAACCCTGACTGCCAGGGGCCAGAGCCAGCACCTTGCCCCTTCCCTTCCCTGAGGGGATTATGCACAGTCTGAGACATGCACGTGTGATGCTTCTGCAGTCCATGACAGGGAGTAATTGGGAATACCCTAAACAGGGCATTGTAGTTAAGATAGCGACTTACATACGTTTTAGAGAGCTGATGGAGATCTGTGTTTATTTGGAATGATAATCCCATTGTCAAGAAAGATAAAGATTGAGGTGTAAACCACAGGTGTAGTGCGAGTTCATCTGTTTGTCTTAGGTTGCACACGTGGATCTTCACGTAGAGACTTCTAGAAAGAGATTCATTGCTGGGTGATGAGGCGTCAGGTGATTTTTATATTTTTGTAGTCTTCAGTATTTTTTTTTTATAACTAGCATACATTATTCTTACCAGAAGGTGGGGCAGTTACCAAAAAATAAATTCAGATGTGGGAGGAACTCATATAGTGTATTTGATTGTCAAAAGATTTCTGTGATGTCGTAGGTAAGGATATGTGTGAGTGGGCACCTGTGAAGCTGGAGAGGTGGCAGAGGAGAGTACATGTTCAAGGCTCTCTCACAGCAGCTGGAGCCTTGCCTATGCCCTTGATGACACCCTGGAACATGCCGTGTGCATCGTGCCTTATGGGAATTTGGGCTGCATGCACTGCTTCTGGCTGGTGCCTTCTTTTTGGGAATAGTGGGGAACCTGAGTTTCCTCAGTCACAATTTTGTGGACGGGAGGACACTGGGCCTCTGTAGTTTCTTTTTTTTTTTTGTCTTTTTCCGTGTCCGGCAATGGATCACAACCCTCAGTGTTGCCCCCGTACCGGACCGGGGACCGGCAACGGGATTGCAACCCTTGGCGTTGCCCCCACGCCTCGCTCAGCCAGTGAGCGGGAACCAGTTTGTATGTGGGATCCGAACCCTCGGGCGGGAGCGCCGCCGCGCTTCCCAAGCGGCGCACTTATCCAGTGCGCCACCGGGCCGGCCCTTTAGTTTCTTAATTGAAGCAAATTAGATTAGATGACACTTGGGTCTCATTGGCACAGCAGGTAGACACCATGGGCCTGCAGCCAGCCACCTCCTTAGAAAGTGAGTGTTGCTGCATGGATGCATGTGGTGGTGTGGAAGTGAAAACAGGTTACCAGCCTTGATTTCTGGGCCCCCTTGGCACCCAGGTGCCTTTGGGGACTTTGCAGAGAGGTTTGTCTCTCAGTTTCCAGGGGTTAATGTCCTACTTAGGAGTGGCACCCCATTGCTCTACAGCTAACTGCTCCTAACCAAGAAATTGGGGGGGACTAGAACCTGCAGTGTTCTGGGAGCTCATTGTTTCTTGCCCCTGAAGCATCTGCTGTCATCACATCGTCCCTGAATACACGGCCAGGGTGACATCTGCTAAACCTTAGAACATCCATGAAAGCTTACTCCACGTCCAGTCTTTTCTGTAGCCTGCCTTGTGTACAAAGATAAAGGGTGTGGTTTCATTTTATTTTTGTCCTTTAGGTTTTAAACATTTTAAGTCTGAAACAATTAAGTGCTTGAATTGGGTGGCTTTCTCCTCTTGGGCTGGCCCCCGACTTGGTCTCTCACCCTTGTGTCAACTGGATGACACTGACTCAGTGGCTTCAGCGGCTTAGAATCTGGAAGGCTCAGGAAGTGGGGTGCAGCTCCTGCCCCTCAGCAAAGCAGCTGCCTGGCAGGCCTCCTTGTGCACACGGTCTGCTGTGCTGCTGAGGCACAGGTGTGTAGTTTGTTGCAAGAATTTACACTTTGTATTCTTCTTCGGTACAGAAATACCATAAGTCATCTCTTTGCTTTTTTTTTTTTTTTTTTAGTGAAATTATACAAGCTTGATGTGTGTTTTTGGTTTCAACAGCTACTCTGACCTACGACACTCTCCGGTTTGCCGAGTTTGAAGATTTCCCTGAGACCTCAGAGCCTGTTTGGATACTGGGTAGAAAATACAGCATTTTCACAGGTATCAGCCACATTAGAGCCCATTCTCTTCTGGCTTCTCAGTCTGCAGAAAGCATTTTGTGATGATAATTGTTACCTGCTAACTCTTTTTTGTGACATATGACTTACAAACTTAAGGCTTTGTGTGTGTGTGTGTGTTTTTTCTTTTAACCTCTAGAAAAGGAGGAGATCTTGTCTGATGTGGCATCTAGACTTTGGTTTACATACAGGAAAAACTTTGCAGCCATTGGTAAGTATCAGTTTTTTTTATGATGTGTAACAAACAGGAAGGAGGGGAACTTATGCTTACAGTTTTGACTCTAGTATGCTACATACTTCCTTTTCACCCGCACAGCCACCTTGGTTGAATAAATTGGCTGAGGTCTCACACCCAGTAGTGGCAGGTCCAAACCCAGGCTCCTGGTTCTACCTAGGGCAGTGTTTTTCCAACTGCGAGTCACAGTTTATTACTGGAGCCTGAAATCAGTACCATGGGTTACGATGAACATTTTTAAAAATTTAGGACAGAATGGAATCTGAAACTGAGTGTGTTAACCATAGCGAAGCAGCATGTTGCTTCAGGAGATTTTAATTTCTGTTTATGTATTTGAATGTGTGTCCTGGGTCATGGCTCATTTACAGTATGTTTCTTAACTGTGGTAAGGAACACTCGGTAGCTATCGTCTGTTCTGTACATTCCACACTTAGGGGGAGACTTGCAGGGCAAGGTGAATGTGATGTGTTTTCACATAACACTAAAGTACATGCCATTATAAGTAATCCTTCATTGTTGTATCCCCTGGAGATGGACAAAGGTTGGGGACCAGCTCTAGGCCTTGACTCTTTTTTGTCAGAGAACCTGGCACCAGAGGGAGGTTAGGGACCAGGCTGATTTTGCATCTCCTCAGTGGCTGAGTCACGATTTGGTTCCTCTCTGAGATGTGGTTTCATCCATTTTCCGAAAGTGAAGTAAGATAGCCACAATGGCTTGACACTGGAGAACACTGAAATGTAGGGAAGCAAGGCGCACGTCTCCACAGGTTGATGTTTAATGATGTAACCGGCCAGGTGTGCTATCGGAAAAGTTGTCCATTCCACAAATGCTTGTCTCACACCTGCTCCTGAGCCTGCCCTCCACTTGGCCCTGGATACGAGTTCGTCTTCAGCCTCTGTCTCCTGCACAGCGACTCTGCCGGGGTGCTAGGGAGGAGCACAGGGCTAGAGAGAAGGCTTCATCTGGCAGAGTCATCATGGAGGAGATAGAGGCTGGGGATGACCTGCTGTCGGTGAAGCAGCCTCATCGTGGTTCTAAAGGCCGAATGGGATCTGTTTCCTTCCTTAGGCCAGCAGAGACACCTGTTTTCATCAGAAGTGGGGTGTAGGTAATAACAGGCACTGTGGGTCAAGGTTGTCTGTGCCTGCCAGCCACCCCCTCCCCCAGAGGCAGGCTTCGCTGTCCTCCCCGGTGTGTGGGAGGAGCTGCTGGAGGTTCAGAAGTGGGCAAAGGGTGGGCCAGGATTGCAACCCTAGTGGTCTGACCACTGGAACTCTGCTCTTCCGCCGCAGTGTACAGTGGCATTCCTTTGGACTCCTGCTGCAGGCTGGCAGGGCTTGTCCCAAATGTCTCATGGCACACACGATTCCCCGGTGCATACGGTCAGCCTTTCTGGGCCCCAGTGAGTGGATGTGAAATAAAGTGTGGGGCCTGGGCACAAGTGCCTGAGGGGCCGAGAGTCGTTGCTGCCACTGCTGCACATGCAGTCCCCACACTCAGCTGCACTGGGAGCTGTCGAGCCTCTGACTCGTTGTCTTTCTGGTAGTTGGAAAATGGCTTTCCTTGTTTAACTTTGCATTTTCTGGGTTACTAATGGGGTGAGCATCTTTTCATATGTTCCCCAGGTATCATGTCACTCTGTGGCTGACTTGTTCATGTATTTTGCCATTTTAAGGGGGTTGTTGGTCAGGATTTTCCACTCCCCCCAAATGCTGCCCTTGGCGTTACTGAGTCTGAGGAGATGTGTGTTGCCTGAGACGAGCTGATGGACGAGGGCATCAGGGCCTGTGGTGTGGAGCAGCCTGACGCCTCCCACCGGTGGACTCGGCCTCCATGGGCCATCTGACCGTGGACGCTTCTCTCTCTGTCCACCATGACAGGGGGAACCGGCCCCACCTCGGACACGGGCTGGGGCTGCATGCTGCGGTGTGGACAGATGATCTTTGCTCAAGCCCTGATCTGCCGACACTTAGGCCGAGGTGAGTCACGGCGGGGCCTAGGGGTGGGCGCTCACGGCCAGCATGTTCTTAGGAAGCAAAGAAGACTGTAGGGTAAGGGTTGCTTAAAGCTGATAACAGATAAAACGCAAATTAGATTTTAGGGCTTTCTTGAGTAATGACCCACTGATTTTCATTGATTAAAAAAAGTGACTTTAAAGAATGCTGATAAATGTTTTATTTTTTAGAAATTATCCTTAAACCACTGAAACTGTTTTCTGCTTTCTGTGTGGATGTGTTTTGATGAGTTGGCATATGCGTATTTGAAATCCTGGAGAGTTTTAACTCTGGGAAGGTTTTTTCGGATGGCCTAGCTGCTGTGTGTGTGCTGTGTGCTCTGTGAGAGTGGAGCGTGCCTCCTGTGTTTACGTAAAGCTGATCTTCTGTGCTTGTCTCCAACAGACTGGAGGTGGACACAGCAGGAGAGGCAGCCCGACAGCTACTGCAGCGTCCTCAGCGCCTTCATCGACAGGAAGGACAGTCACTACTCCATTCACCAGATAGGTGGGGGACTGTCTGCATTGTGGGCCGGGTCCTAGGCAGCTCAGAGGGCAGAGGTCGTTAGGTGTCCCTGGAGGCATTTCCAGTACTGTGGTGTGTGGAACATGAGGCTGTGCGTCACTCTGGCGTTTGACCACTGTGAGCTGCTGTGGGTCGTCCACACCCCAGGCCTTGCCCCTCCCCCGCTGTGACCTGCAGTGGGCTGCTGCTTATCACAGAGTCTGTGAACACTAGACTCGATCTCGGAGGTTCATTCTTTGTGCCCCGTCAGTGAGTCTGAGTGCTCAGATCCGAGTGGAGTTAGCGAAGGCCAGCTGTCCTTTGTCTTAAGCAAGTCCGGCCTTGTTCTCACTCACAGGAGGAAGTAACAATGTAGATTTGTGTGACTTAAACGACAAGTCATTTCATGTCCTTGATTCCCACCCTTGTTTAAGTTTGAAGTGAAGGGCAGACATTGAGACCTTGTCCTGTCCCTGCATCTTGTCAGAGCACCTTCCGTCTGGGGGCAGGGTGGGGTCTGCCTGTCCAGCCTTCCTGGAAAGTGTTCTCTGATGCCATGTGCCACTAGAGGTGGGGTACGCGGCATTGGGATGGTCAGTGGAGGGTGTGTGTTGCTAACCGAGATCTCCTTCCTGCAGCGCAAATGGGAGTTGGCGAAGGCAAGTCTATAGGCCAATGGTACGGACCCAACACCGTCGCCCAGGTCCTCAAGTATGTATGATCTTCAGCCCTTCCATTTCTGTGGGGACAGCATGAACATTCCTTAGGCGTTTCAGCTTTCCTTGAGTCTTTGTTGCAAAAGGAACTAAGGGGTCCTTTATTCTTATATGAGGGCCCTTAGGCGGTTCCTCGGAGGTGACCGTGCAGTGTTGTGAATCGTAATTTGTTTTCTAATGAAATCATTACCTTAATCCAGATTATGTCCGTTGGATCGGGTCCTTGTTCTTTGTCTGTTGTATGGGTCCATCTGTAGCAGTGGTTTCTGATGGTCTAGGAAGTTGAAACTCATCTAGAACCACAGCAGTTTTGTGGGGAAAGGGGGCCATCGTGTGGGCGATGTGGCCTTTGCACCTCTGTGGGCTCGTTAGAGGCTGGCATCCACTGGTGTCCTGACCCAGCTCCCCAGCATTCCTTGGAATCTCACTGTAGCCTCTCTCCCCTCCCTGCCTTGTCTGGAGATCTGCCTGGACTTCGCTTCCTGTAAGTCCCCACCTGTCCTCTCCTCCCTGCATGCCTAAATGTCTGACAGCTTAGACTGCACCTGCTTCCTCTCATACCTCGAGTGTTCCGTACAGTGTTTGCCTCCTTCTGCCTCCACCCGACCCACCTCACCAGCACTATTAATTGCTCTGAAATGGGTCTTCCTGCAGTTGCCAGGATTTTGTGTGTGGTTTCAGGTCAGTTACCACTTTTTAGTCTTCTTAACCTGTCAGTTATTTGGCCTGATTCATCCCTCCTGAGGCTGTGAGCCCTGGTGTCCCAGCATTTCTGGGGGGCTATGGGCTACTGCCCCTCAGGATTCACCCACTCGGAGCCTCTTCCCTAAGTCTGTCTCCAGCCGCAACTTTCCGTCTGAGTCCCTCCCTGCGCACCTGCCTACTCCACATCCCCACTTGAGGCCCTCACAGGTACATTGTGCTTGATGTTTCTGAAATGGCCCACCCTTCTCTGGGGCCCCAGCCGCTCCTCCTCCTTCCTTCTCATCGTGAACGGCCACTGTTTGCAGCCAGCTCCCCTTGTCTGGTCCTTGTGATCTTCTTGGACCCTTCCTTGTCTCACATTCAATTTCTATCTAGTCCCCAAGCCTGCTGCCGTCCCTGTCTCCTCAGCCTGCCCCGTGTGTGGCACTGTGCCTACCGAGCCCTTGCCGCCTGCGCATCCAGCTCGTGTGTGGTTGGCAGCGTCCCAGCCCCCTTTCACTGACACCTTCCTCCCTCAGTGGCATCAGTGATGCTCCCTGAATGGCATCGATGCTGTGGTCATGTCTGAAGCCGAGCCTCAGTCCCCGCCTCAGCTAGCAGTGAGCTTGCTTTCTGGAAATGCTAGGTCACTTGGCCATGCTTGCCCCTTGTCCTTTCCCCATGGCCTTCTCTCCTGTGTTGCTGGGTCTTCTTCCCTGACTCGTGAGCACTGCAGGGCACAAGCTCAGGCCTTTGTCCACTTCTCTGTCCTCTGCATAGAGACAGCTCCTAGGGTTACATCTTCAAAGCTGATTTGTCCCCAAATCCAGACTCATGTCTAGCTACCTATTCAATATCTCCACATGTCCGAGGGGCATGTTGACCCAGCCCCTGCCCAAGACTGCTTCTCCTACAGAGACTGGCAGCGCTGTGCTTCAGGCGCTCAGGCCAGAATTGGGGGTCATTCTAGACTCCTTTGTTTCAGCAAGCCCATCCAGAACGTGTCACACTCTGCCTGGTGCTCACCCCTTCTTCACCTCCCCCTGGTCTGAGCCCTTCGCTCGGCACCTTGTTGATCTGTATTCCCTCTTTGCCATTCTAGAGTCTCTTTTTCAAATAGGAGCCAGAGTCATCTTTCTGAAACACCTATGCCAGCCGTCATTCCTCTGCACTGAGCTGTCCTGGGCTTCCATCTTTCTCGCAGGCGGGTGCGCTCTGCCTCGCGTCCTCTGCTTGCCCTGAGCTCACCCCCGGCACACTGCACCTGTGCTCTTTGGACACACCTACCTCAAGGACTTTGTACATGCTGTGCCCTTCGCCTGGAACCTCTTCCCATGGCATCCACCTGCAAGTTCCCCATGCCTCTGCCCAGATGCCCCTTCATGTCAAGGCCTTCCCTGTAACTACATCAGTAGCATGTCTCCCCCATCCCCTGCTTTATTGTTCTTTGCAGCACGTACAACTGCCCCTGTGGTTACGTCTTCCTTGGCTAACGTCCCCCTAAATGTGATGTGTTGACAGTACTGCCCATGGATGGGAGGGAGGGAGCAGCAGGAGGAAGGCGGCCGGTCAAGCAGACTGCTCTCCTGGCACCCCCTCCAGGCTTCCTGTCAGGAGGGCCTCTGCTAGTTGCCCTGATGCCTCCTGGGCACTCTTTCCTCATTCCATCCCAGATGCACCAGGTCATTGCTGCCTCAGGGCCTTGGCAGGAGCTGTTTCTGTGCCTGGAACATTCCTCTTTGCTTTTCTATTCTTTCACTTTTTATTTATGTCCTCTGACCCCACCTCCACAGCACCCAGGTTTAGATCAAATTCCTGTTAAACTTTTGGCTGCGGAGTCTGCTCTTCCTTCGGAACCTTGAATCTGTGACCACAGCTTGTCCCTGCCGTCATTTGCAGTGGTGCTCCCCGTTAAGCTGCAGATTTCTCTGTGAGGGCTCAGACTCTGTGGTGGTCAGTGCAGCGAGTTTGGTGGAGGGGACAGCAGAGCAGAGTGTGCAGGTGCAATAAGGTTGGGCTGGGCTTGCCTCAAAGCTGGCAGAACCTGCAGTATCTGAGAACTGGGCTCATGTTCCGGTTCCCGCCTCTGTGTGCCAGCAAGATCAGGAACCGGCTCAGGACTCTTGTGTGTGCACTTTCTCGTTGTGAGTGGTGACTGAGGATGATGAAGGAGCAGCAGGCCCCAGGTGTGAAGAAGGCTCCACCCTCAACTGTCTTCCCATCCGCGGCATTGGACGCACCCCTTGACCTTCTGAGCCAGGGTCTTTCTCATCGAAGATGCAATGCCGTCACCCTCGGTCCCGTCATTGTCGATGCAAAGGTGAACTGTCTGGGTGTGGAAAGCTCATGGGCATGTTCTGCTTTCTGTAGGAAGCTTGCTGTCTTCGACACGTGGAGCTCCCTGGCAGTTCACGTAGCTATGGACAACACTGTGGTGATGGAGGAAATCAGTAAGTGACTCAGGGGTTCAGTTGACAAGAAAGTGGGAATTGTGGGTGACACACAGTTTTCTCTGCCCCAGCCCACAGCAGAGCCTCCACCTGGAGTGCTATGACTCTCCACTGTGGGCTGAGGGTCAAGCCAGACACCTGGCGACCTTGTTCTCTTGCAGCGTAGACCAGGCTGACAGAGGAGGTCCTAGACTCTATCAGAAGCGAGTTACTTGTACCCACATTATTTTTTGTGTCTTTATTACAAATAATTTGTTCATATGTGCAGTGTTTTGCTGCATTTGTGCAGGAATTCTGGTTGAATTCCTTTGGGTGTGCTAATGCACCACAAAGAAATGCAAGAACAGCTTTTTAGCTGTACCACCTCGAGCCAAGGTGTGACGTGCAGGAGGAGCGTGGCTCTGTTCAGCTTTCTGGAAGAAAGGTCTGTGTTTCACATTCCGTGATGTATATACCACACTGACAAAGCTCTCTTGTTTCATGCCTCATCACATTCTTCATTCAGGACCTTTTTCCAAAGAATTTCTTTTTTTTTTTTTTTAAAGATGACCGGTAAGGGGATCTTAACCCTTGACTTGGTGTTGTCAGCACCACGCTCAGGTAGTGAGCGAACCGGCCATCCCTATATGGGATCCGAACCCGTGGCCTTGGTGTTATCAGCACCGCACTCTCCCGAGTGAGCCACAGGCCGGCCCCCAAAGAATTTCTTAAAGCTGCTTCAGTCCTAGTTTATTGAAGTTCTCCAGGCTGTTGCCCTGAATCCAGTTTTACTTAAGAAAGAACACATTAAGAGACATGATCCAGAAAGTGCACAGTCACATGTTGAACTGCTGGCTTCCGCCTGGGGGGCTGGTTGCCCTGGCATGATGGCCAGGAAGGGCCAGGGACAGGCTGCTTCCTGGAATCTCCACCGCTCAGGGTGCTATGTGGTGCTGGGGGGAGTGCATTGGTGGTGGCAGGGATGGGGACTCGACTGTGTTTGGACTTCAGCTCCAGTGTATTCTGGGCTGTCAGGGTCATCAGGCCAGTGCTGTTGGGACTGTGACAAGCATGTGAACCCAGGGCTTGTCAGAGGAGGATGTGGGTCAGGTCCTAGGGAGGGATCTGAGTCTGCTTTTTTAACAGCTCCCAGGGGACACTGACACCCAGGTAGGATGTGGTAGGCCACTTGGCAGTGACCAGGGCCAGTTCTCCCGTCTCACTAGTTGGAAATGATGGTGCTCATCACAGGGACAGGTGGAAGATGTGTGACACAATAATTTGGGAAGAACATCAAAATACGACTAACAAGGACACTGAGACTGATGAACACAGCCCGGGTTTCTGAGCACCAGTATGGTGTGGTCGGCATATGTGGGAGTCATTCTAAATGGCCAGTACCAATTGCCTTTGGCCTCGAGAGCCCAGGAGAGAGGCATGGAGGGCTGCAGTAAAGAAGCCCTGTTCCACCACTGCAGCTGACTGGGGCAGCAGGCCTGGCAGAGCAGTCAGCAAGGCAGAGCTGGAGAAGCAGTGCCTTGGCCAAGCAAGGACCTCTTGCTTCTGATTTCTCAGAACTGCTTGTGAAAGGAACAGTTAGGGAGGAAAAAACCGGTAACCTTCAGAAATCCCACTGATGTCCCCTTCCTACAGTGAAAGCTGGCTGATGGCATTCCTGCTCGGATATTAGATAAAGTGTACTGGCCATGGGGAGGCCTTGCTGCTTGGAATGTCCTTGCCCACCGACCCCACCCTCTCATCTATCTCTTCACCCACCCATTGAAGGCCAGCCAAGATGTCCCCAGCTGGCTCTGCCAGCCTGTAATGTTGATAGATTTAGACCTTCGTAACCACAGTGGGCAGTGGGAAGTCACTGGATATGGAAAAAGATGTCAGTCTGGAAGCAGTATAAATGACCCCAATAAAAGAAAATTAAATGCCAGTGCCAGTACAACCACAGAGAAAGAGCAGGGAGCAGAGTCACAGAGGCTGAAATTAAACTCCCAGAGAGGCACTACAGCGAAACAGAGGCAGTGCAGAACGAGTAGGAAAATTCCCACGCATCAGTAAGAGTTGAGGCTTCAGAGCTAAAGCACCCCCCCCCCAATTTTTTATCAGGAATACTTAAATATATATATTCTTGGTGATAATTTCACATTGCAGATATAAAGAGAAAATGCTATAAGCATCCAAATAATATTGATAAGACTGAGCTGCCTTTGAAGAAAGGTGATCGAACTGGCCTGGGCATCTCATCTTCCAGCCCTACCAAATGCTACTGAAAAGTGTTTAGAATTCTGAGAAAAAGACCTGTGCTTCATGAGGTGGGGGAAGGCATACATATTGTTTAATTGTCATTGATAGAGAAATAGAAAATTTTAATGTGGTAAAAACGTAAATGGACCACTAGAAAATACAAATAGGTGCCAGAGACAAACAAAAACCCATGAAATGAACCACAGGGCATTTGTGATGTCGTAGGTCACACACACACAAACTGGTGGTGTCCCCAAAAGTGCAAAAATGACCAGGCTCTACTTCCTATCACTTCTTGAGCTGATCCATGTATCTGGTCACATTCCTGAGATAGAAGAGGGTCCATGCTAGAAACAGAGGTCCAGTCGGCACAGAAAACGTCATCATGAAGCTTTCTCACCAGAGCACAACCTCGAAATCAGTAAAGCAAAACCTACAGTAAATAGAGAGCACGTATAACTGATCAAATCAGAATCACACGATGGGAGCGTTTAGTAGATACGTGTCAAACCTTAGTTTCTGATGTGTCCGTGGAACATTTATATAAAACTAATGCAGAATAAATAGAAATTTTAAACTTGTCTTAGCTTTTGGGTCAAAAAAGTCAAGTTTCCAGGCTAACCCTAACCCTAACCATGTATCAGAATCTGGTGTGTACAGAACTCAGAAGAAAATCTGTACTTTCAATACTGGTGACCACATTTTTTTCAAAAGTGAAAATTAATGAAGTAAGGATACAATTCCAAAGATTAGGAAAAGAGCGACAAAGTTAACTGAAGAAACCCCAGAAGGGTGGTGGTAATAGAGACGAGTCTAAACATCAGTGATCTGAGAGAAGAAATGGTAGAACTGGTAGATTCTAGAGCCGGCTCTTGGAAACAACATCGTGTCCAGAAATTTGAAAGGTTAAATAGCCAGAGATAGAAAGTTGAAATACCTCCTCCCTGAGGTTTTAAACTTTTTTTGTGTGACTATTTTGAGAACTTTTAATCCTGCAGAAAAGCCCAGTGAGTCACAGCCATGACCCTTCCTGGCTCCACCACTCGTGTCTCCACACATTTGCTTCCTTGCCATGTGTGTGCTCAGCCTGACCGTAACACCTGCCGCAGGCGGCGGAGCCACTGTCCTGGGAGTGACCCGCATAGCTGCCTTCGTTTTCCTGATGAAGGGTCCAGCATTGTATGTAAATAGTTGCTGTACCTTTAGTCTCCTTTAGTCTAGAAAGTTCTTCCTCTTTTTTTTTTTTTTTGTAGTGTTGACAGGTTTGAAGAATCTGGGTCCAGTTCGTAGAATGTCCCATATGCTGGACTTGTCTTATCCTCATGATTAGATCTGGGTTAAGAGTTTTGACCGGGCACAGTCTGGGTGACGCTGTGTCCTCAGCACGTCGCCATGGCGCTGGTGTCCCACTGTTAGGCATGCTGCCTCGGCTCCCCAGGTAGGGTGGTGCCTGTTTCAAAGGTTCCTTTTTCCCTTGTAATTAATGAATTATCCGGGAGCGATACTGGCTGTGTAGTAGTGAGTTTTGCCTAGGTTTATTACATGTGTGCCTGAAAATGGTGGTTTTCGTAACTCGCCCCTTCCTTCCCTATGTATTGGTTGGCATTCTGGAAAAGAGCCTTCTTCCTCCTGTTCCTTCCTCATTTGGTTCTGAAGGACTATTGGGGCCACTGGGGTCGTGGTCCTTTGCTGCTCAGTGTGCTGTCCCCTGCCTCACTCTTTGATGCTCATGCTGGCCCACATTTGGCCACTAACACTCCTTCAGTCTGGCTCTGGTCTTTGACATGCTCCTGTCAATTTTTTGTTTGTTTTTGAGCACTTCCTTACTTTCTGGCATTAATTAGATGTTCCAGGCTCTTCCTGCACTTTCTCTGCCCAGCCCTGGAATCCACCCTTGCTCCTTTTAGTGGGGAATAGTGTTTAGAAACCAAGATCTGGGTACTGGGTGTGCCCCATGTTCCTGGGGTGTCTTCTCTCCCTACCACTAAGCCCTCTAGCGATATGTGGTTGAAGGATTACCCAGTGCATTTATTTATTTATAATCATAAAATGGTGCCAATCAAAGTCATCATTCCTCAGTGAAACACCAAATTTTATGTTCTTTAGAACAGGTCATGGGCCGGCCCGGTGGCGCACTGGATAGTGCGCCGCTTGGGAAGCGCGGCGGCGCTCCTGCCCGAGGGTTCGGATCCCACATACAGACCGGTTCCCGCTCACTGGCTGAGCGAGGCGCGGGAGCAGCGCTGAGGGTTGCGATCCCGTTGCCAGTCCCCGGTCCGGTACGGGGGCAACACTGAGGGTTGCGATCCGTTGCCGGACACGGAAAAAGACAAAAAGAAAAAAAAAAAAAAAAAGAACAGGTCATAATGGGCTTAGAATCAGAAGATCCGTGTTGCAGTCCTGGCATCATCCTTTTCTAGCTGTGTGACTTAAGTCACTTAACTGCCTGAGCTTCAGTCCCCATCTGTAAAATAATGCTGATGTCCTGGGTTCCTGTCTTTAGGGTTGTGCTGAGAAACAGATGACACGCACAAAGGTTTCTGAAATTATAAAGTCCCCTTATTATCATGGTCCCCTGCCCACTTCCTTTGGCAGCATGAGTCACGGTTTTTTTGTGCCTTTTTTGAACTTACCTTCTTTTAAACAATCTCCTGAGTGGATTTTGCTCCCATAATTACCTCTGAGGTTGAGGGATTCCTGGGAGTTGGTCCAGCAGCACCTTTCAGTTGCCAGCACAGCAGAGCACCTTGCCTGAATTTCATATTAACGTTTTTCAAATGCTGACTTCATATAACTTCATCTTGTCTTTCTGGGTCTTTTGCAGTCCCAATCTCCTAACCACTCTCCTTGTTACAATATTACCTGTCTTTGAAGTCTCATTATCAACTGTTGCCAACTCAAGCCAAGGCACAGTTTCTTGACCTTTCCTCATCTGTTTCAATTACCGTGGACTTGTTTGGATTGGGTTCTTCTCGCATCAGTTGGCAATGCTGAAATATCCAGAATTCATTCAACATGTGATAGCAAATCAAGTTCTGGAGGCTGGGAAGCCCAAGATCAAGGGGCCAGCAGGTTTGGTGTCTGGTGAGGGCCCGCTTTCTGGTTCATAGATGGCGCCTCCTCGCTGTGACTGCACGTGGTGGGGGCACCAAGTTCATTTAGATTGAGGAGAAGAGTAAAGGAAGGAGAACAGCTGTCCCTTGACGCCCTTCTTGTGAGGAGGGGCCCCGGCGGGGGTTTTGGGGATGCGGTGAGCTGTCTCTGGCCAGTCTAGTGGCTATGTGGGCACTGTGGTTTTTTCTAAAGTGCACTTGAACTTTTCTTGCATTCTTTTGTGTGTGTGCTTTATTGCATGATAAAATTTTAAATTGAGCATGCATAGAAAAATGTTTCTTTTGGGCCGGCCCGGTGGCGCACTGGATAAGTGCGCCGCTTGGGAAGTGTGGTGGCGCTCCCGCCCGAGGGTTCGGATCCCATGTACAGACCGGTTCCCGCTCACTGGCTGAGCGAGGCGCGGGAGCAGCACCGAGGGTTGCAATCCCGTTGCCGGTCCCCGGTCCGGTACGGGGGCAACACTGAGGGTTGCGATCCGTTGCCGGACACGGAAAAAGATAAAAGACAAAAAAAAAAAAAAAAAGTTTCTTTTTTCTCTGTGGGTGGCAGGACTATGGAAAATTTTTCTTATACTTTTCCAAATTTTCCAAGTTTGAATTGTATTTTAAGCACTTTGCTTTTTAATGTCCTTTTCTGTTACATTATTAACTTGTGTCTTTAGGGAGGACTTTTGCTGAGTCCTGTTTTTCCTATAAAAGACGTCTTTCTTTTCCAGGAAGGCTCTGCAAGACCAGCCTTTCCTGTGCAGGGGCTGCTGCGTTCCCTGCAGGCTCTGATGGGCACTGTAATGGGTTCCCTGTGGGAGCCGAGGCTGCCAACAGGCCGACGTCATGGAGACCCCTGGTGCTTCTCATCCCCCTGCGCCTGGGGCTCACAGACATTAATGAGGCCTACGTGGAGACGCTGAAGGTGGGTCTGGCAGTGCTCACTCTTGCCCACTTGGGTCCCCCGCTTCCGGTTCTGTCACTGCTAGTGTATCATTGCATGTGGCCATCTTGAGCAGCCAGCTCTCTGGGGTGGGAATGAACAGCCACAGATTACCAAGGGGTGACTCTGATGTGAGGCCCAGCTGTCAGTTGGATGAGGCAAGAAAGTCCTTCTGATTTGGTTTTATGAGCGTGTAGCCTAGTCTTAGGCGGATTGTTAAGAATTAAAGTGTTAGGAACTTCAGGAAGGGTCCTCAGAACCAGACTGGCGCTGGGAGGCCTGCTGTGCCTCCTGGTATCTGCTGTGCTCCAGGCCCCCCCACACTTGCCTTAGGCTCAGGCCCTTTTGGAGGGCAAGTCAGCTTGTGAGGAAGGAGGGCTGTGGACAGCAGTTGGGAGTGACAGATGGGCTGCTAAGATTCCTGGGAATTCCATCCACAGGCTCCTTCTGACGTCCCCACCCATGTCACGAAGAGAAAAGGCAAAACCCTCTTTCCTTCAGTTATCTTAGATTTTTAGACCAAGGGGTCACATTCCAGATCATCACTGTATGGAACTGAAGGGCCGCTTTTCATTAAAATACTTCCATTGTCTTGATCTTGGCCACCCCGTCTTGTGGGTTCCTGTGCCACCACCCTTCGTAACCACACTGTTCCTCACCCCTGCTCCCTCCCCCCCCATCAGGTCTACTCAACACTCAGCAGCCATGTTCAGGGCCGCCTCCTGTACTCCCTGTTTGCACCTCTGCAAGGGCCATTTTCCTGGCCCCCTTCCTCCCACCTTCCCAAAGCCCACCCCTACGTGCAGCTCTCCTAAGCAGAATCCTGCAGGTTTGGTTTCCTTGAGCATGTGGTGTGTGTACCCTGTTGTCCTCTCTGGACTGTAAGCTCCTCAGGGCCATGTCTTCTCGTTTCCTTCTAGTGTCACCCACCAGGGCCTGAGCAGGCCCTCAGGCCCTCCCGTGGCAGTGGGTGGGGGATCATCGCTCCTGCCTGTGTCCTGCGCTCAGTTGTCTGCAGGCCCAGAAAGCGTCCTCTTGTACTTCATCAGCAGGACCAGAGTGCTCAGCAGCCCCTCTCCCCTCTCTCCCACAGCACTGTTTCATGATGCCCCAGTCCCTGGGGGTGATCGGAGGGAAGCCCAACAGTGCCCACTACTTTATTGGCTACGTTGGTGAGTTGGGTC
The DNA here is from genome assembly GCF_000696425.1 of Galeopterus variegatus. NCBI lineage: Eukaryota > Metazoa > Chordata > Mammalia > Dermoptera > Cynocephalidae > Galeopterus > Galeopterus variegatus. Next base: position 185,979 of record NW_007727863.1, on the reverse strand, counting down.
CACATGTGGTGGGTCCAAAATGATGCCCCCGGGGGTCTGTGGGAGTGGTCTTTGAGGGCACTTGTGGAGCATTGCTGCCATATCCCCTGCCACTGCTTCACCCCATACCACAGGGCGGCACTTGACTCAGGGCCACCAGCAGGAAAGCAGCGTGCTTCCCTGAGTGGGTCCCCCTTCCTGGCGCCTGTGTGCCAACCTGGCCCCTGTGTGGCCTCCTGTGCGCCCTCCTGTGCGCCTTCCTTTCCCACACAGTCCTGGCCTGCCACCCTGCCCTGTGCCCGCTGTCTCAATGCGGCATGTCTGTTTGAGTTGATTTGGGTGTGGTGGGTTCGGTTGGCCACCCACTGACATCTCCAGTGTCCTGCCAGGTGGGGAGCTTATCTACCTGGACCCCCACACGACGCAGCCGGCGGTGGAGTTCTCTGACTGCTGTCGCATCCCTGACGAGAGCTTCCACTGCCAGCACCCGCCGTGCCGGATGAGCGTCGTGGAGCTCGACCCGTCCATCGCCGTGGTACGTCTCGACCCTGTGTCGCGTGGCCAGTGCTCTCAGTCGTTTTGTGCCTAATTCTGTTTCAGAATGACAAGGAAAACTTTAAGATTTTGTGGTTTTTTCCAACATTTTGGAATAAGTATTACGTTCTCATGGTTTAGAATTCGAAGAGCACAAGAGTTAACAGTGTCCTCTTGGCACTTGTGTCCCTCCCCAGAGGCCATCTGCCCTTGTGTGGCCCTCACAGACTTTGTGCAGGCTGGAGAGCACGTGTGTGAATGAACGGGAGAGAGTGTCCCCACTCGAACAGCTGCTTCTAGGTCACACCTCTGCGCCCCTCTCTAGTTTTCTGCGTGTTTTAACGTATCTGGGAGATGATTCCCCAGAATGAGCTTCCTTGTTTTTCCCATTGGGTCACAAACTTAGAATTTTTGGTGTGTGATTTATGCAGACCTGCCTACTCTCAAAATGTGTGTGATGGAGAAGGAGACCAAAAACAACAATAAAAATTGGAAATAATGACATTCCTAGGGAAGTAATTAACTGAGTCATGAGCTCTGTGTCTTGGATACTCTGCTCTGCTTATAAAGAATGAGGTAAATCTGGTCTTCATACGAGATGGTCTCTTAGGTGTGACACAACCCCAGGCAGCCCTGCTCCAACGCGGGCGTCCTGGGGAGAGTAGCGGGAATGCGAAGGTGAGCTGGAGCTCTGTGGCTTGGATTTCTCACCAGAACCTCCTCGTGAATTCCCTATCTAACTAAAATTAAGTATATCTGTTATAGTAAATGCCTCTCAGTAGCTTGCAGTGATTGGTAGAATAAGAAACAGGTTGACCTAGAGAGCCAGGCTGCACAGGAGGAGGAAGTGGGGACGTGGTGACTGGAGAGGAGGTGGCATGTTTGGGGTGTTTTGAGCACCGGTTTGAGCTTTTGGGAGCTGAGACCGGAGGGGACACATGGTGGAATAACTCCTCGTTCCCACCCGTGAGAAGGAGGAACACACACTGGCTCCCTGGGAGAAAGAAGCCTTTCATTTTCAAGCAGTGTCCGTGTGTCCCCTACCAAGCCGTGGACAGCATTAACAGTGTCTTCCAAGTAGGAGAGAGGATGCTCAGTTTGAGCTTCTCCTCCCATTTTGTATTTCTGTTTTCCTTTTTCTGTTTCTTTTTCTTTTCTTGTTAACATCTGTATGTCTGGCAGTGTTTAGGGTTCCTAGTAACTACCATGACAGACAAGTTTTAAGAATACAGTTTTCCCAGCTACTTTTGGTAGCACCGAGTGCCCCCATGTCTGCTGTATTCCTCCGTGCGAGGCTCGCTTTTCAAGTGCTGCAGCATGCCCTGTGTCTTCAGAGCAGTTCTTCATTTTTTGGCGGCTGGCCAGAATAGGGAACCGAATGCTTGACCTTGGTGTTACAAGGACGAGCTCTAACCAACAGAGCTAACTGGCCAGCCCTTTGGAGCAGTTCTTGGTGGCCTTCACCGCTGAGCTTTTAAGGGAGATACTGAGTTGAGGCCGGGTCTTGGAGCCACCAGCCGTGCCACATGGTCACAGGAAGAAGAGGGCTCTCTCCACTTTCCCCTGACACAATCATAACCTCCTCATTCTCAGAAGATTCATTAAGGCTTTGACAGTGCACGTGACATAAGATCTTATGGCTAAATCAAGGCAGAGGAGCCTGAGGAGGGTTGGGGCCCTGGGCACAGGGAAGCGAGGACAGCCTGCATGTGTCTAGAAGCGTGCATGCTGGGGGTCCCCGAAGGCCGTGGGGCTGTCTGCTGTGAGCCGGCGGTGGGCGGGAGCCCCGGCTCTTCAGCTCACAGCAGTGTTAGATGTACTACGCTCTGCTCACAGTCCTTTTTGTTTTAGGGGTTTTTCTGCAAGACTGAGGATGACTTTAATGACTGGTGCCAGCAAGTCAAAAAGGTTTGTAGCTGCCCTCGTACCCAGAGCTGAGCCGAGCCTCCTCGGGAAACAGTGGGGCAGGCGGGGCTGAGGCCAGCATGCGGTGCGGGGTGGCCTGGCTTGGAATCCCGCTCCCCGGGCATGTGGAGAGCGGGGTCCCGTGTGGCGGTCACTTCTGGTATCATCCTCGTCGTGATTAGTGTCGTGGGGACGGATATTGACACTAACTTTAGAGTGTGATCACTACTTCGTCCATCCGCCTTGTGTTGATCCAGGTGGGGGTGAGTTTGTCCTGAAGGCTGCTCATCCGCTGGATGCGTGCCGCCCTGCCTGCTCTGCCTCATGGTCAGACAGACCTGACGGCAGCGATTCTCACGGGCAGGCCTGTGCTGCGTGTTGATCCCATGTTGGGTTCTTGGCAGTGGCCTGCAGAGGGAAGGCACCTCCATTCTTTCATCAGTGAACAACAGTGTTCATGTGCCTATGGCCGGCCACCCCCCTTTCTCTTGGCTGTGTGATTGCTGTGGGGTGGGGGCTGTGTCTAATGGTTGTGTCTGGCTGACAGCTGTCCCTGCTCGGAGGTGCCCTGCCTATGTTTGAGCTGGTAGACCAGCAGCCTTCCCACCTGGCCTGCCCTGATGTCCTGAACCTGTCCCTAGGTGAGTGCTGAAGCTGCAGGGCCAAGTCCCCATGGGGCCCCCAAACCTGATCTCATCACGGGGTGGGGGGGGTCTGTGCCCACCTTGCTTCCCCAGGTCCTGGGGCACCTGCTTTTGATCGTTACGGTTTATGTGGATCCCAGGCGTGAGCAGTTGGTGGTGATTTGCGTACAAGACCACGCATGGCTGTGGAGCATCCCGTCCTCTCAGCCTGAGCTCAGCAGCAGCAGGACCTGCCGCCTCGCTCTTCACCCTGCCCTGGGTCAGCTGCACAGGACTCTGTGGAGCTGGGCGTGCCCCAGTGGGTTCTCAGGACTCTGTAGGAGATAATATGCTGGGTCGTCTATAATGACACAGTCCAGCATGGGAATTGGCCTGACCCACAGACTGCAGCAGTGGGTGGGCTGGGCTCCCCCAACCTGCAGCGAGCTGTGGCCCGCGAACACATCCAGCTCACACTTCCCTCCATCTCACTGTAAAGAGTGCTGGACAGACCACAAAGGGGCAGGAGGTTGGCCTTGCGAGACACTGGACTGGTGCCCTGCCAGGCTGCAGCGAGCTGTGGCCCGCGAACACATCCAGCTCACACTTCCCTCCATCTCACCATAAAGAGTGCTTTGAGGTGAACAATGATGGACAGACCACAAAGGGGCAGGAGGTTGGCCTTGCGAGACACTGGACTGGTGCCCTGCCAGGCACCATCAGGCCTCAGATTGTGCAGGGGGTGGGTGCCCCCTCATGGGCTCTCGTGCTCCCACAGCTGGGCCCTTCATCACTCTGTCCTCAAGTGAGAGCTGCGTCTGCTCTTCCTTCTGTCTTAGCCCCTCTCTCCTGCCCCCCAGCCTCACAGCGGCTGACATGCTTCGTCCCTCTGCGGGCCCTTCATCACTCTGTCCTCAAGCGAGAGCTGCATCTGCTCTTCCTCCTGTCTTAGCCCCTCTCTCCTGCCCCCCAGCCTCACAGCGGCTGACATGCTTCGTCCCTCTGCTCACAGGTCGAGAGCCCCCCTCCTGGCCTGCTCTGACCCACCAGTCAGGGAGAGGCCAGCATCTCGACTGGGCAGTCCTAGCGTCCTGTGCCCCTCCCGCCGGCGGCCCTCGGGCGTGGGGCCGCACGGTATGACAGGTTCTTGCTCCAGTCTGTCCTCCCTTTCTAGCGTCTTCACCCGATACCCCAAAATAACCCATTAGAGATGTCTGATGAGGTCTCATCTTGCTCCTTCTAGATTCTTCTGATGTAGAACGACTAGAAAGATTCTTTGACTCAGAAGATGAAGACTTTGAGATCTTGTCCCTTTGAAAATCCTGGGGTCAGCGCCTTTGAGAGCCCAGCCCTGCCTCGGGGCGTTCGGTGCACTGCATCTCATCCATCCAGCCTGCCAGCCCGCTTGCTGAGTGCTGTGTGCCCGTGTTGCCTCTGCCCAGAGGGCCGCCCACTCTGCTTGTGGACTGAGGACTGCGCTGCCCTGAAGGCCTTACTGGTTGGAGTCAGACTTCCCAGCTCAGAACACTGGTCTGGGCTTGCAGGGTCCTCATGAGGAGCTGCCCATCAGAAGCCCAGTGCAGCCGGGTCAGGAGCTTGCAGAGTTCTCCTCTTGACACTGCCAGCCCTGAGCTAGTACATCAGCCTCGGTCCTACTTCCTCCTGGGCACCCGGTTCTGTGGTTTGTTTGGAATTAAAGTCCTGTTGGAAGTTGTTCAACACAGACATGAATTTCTGGGGCACTTCCCAAGTCATAATCTCAGAAGACCTGCGGGTTGGCATGAGGAGCAACAGCCATATTGTGGCTTTTGAGCCGTGGACTGGGCTGCTTGTGCTGGGCAGGGCAGGCTCTCAGGCTGTGTGCCCTCTGCCCAGCATGGTTTATCAAGGGCTACCTCAGTGGGAGATCAGGTTGTAAGGTTTTTCCTTGCTTTGGGGAGAAAAATACTCAAGGGCGGGGCATTTGGGAAATCCAAAGATGTCAGTGGGCACAAGACACGGCTGGACAGCCTGGGCTGCAAGGCAGCTGACACACCCTGGGGGCGTCTTCTGGAGTGACAGTCCTCAAAGGGTCCCTGTAGGGGCGCAGCTTTCCGTCTCCCTTAAGGGGTCGTGTCATTCTGAGCTGTACCACGTGCTGCTGCTTGCTTCAGTTTCCCTCGTGGTGGGCGGTGGGAGGAAGGGGCGGAGCCCATGGCTACCCGAGAGCCTTCTGCTGTGTCCTTGCCCTTCTCAGAATTGCCCTCCTGGGTCACTGAGGTTTCAGATGGTTTGGGGCCAAACGGGTAAAACCACCTCAGCTTTGTGGTGCCTAATGGGCAGATGGTTAGACAGATGGGGCAGGACAGGCACCCGTTGCTTGTGGCATCAGTTGGCGATGTTTCCAGACCCTCCTCAGCACTAATCTCAGCACTTGCTACCCTTTTAACTCTGGTCTCCTGGAGTGCACCGTCGCTACACTAGTCTGCTTGTCTGACCTCGAAAAGTGGCTTTGGTCCTACTAGAAAACGTAAGCCAAGGGGCTTGGGGAGCTTTGGGAGTGGCTGACCACTGGGGCCTTTCTAAAAGGCCCTTCCCTCAGTGAGGGCAGAACTTGCTGCTGCTGTGTGGACAGACGTGTCCTGGCTGTGGCTGCACGTGGCGTCTGTTAAGAGGTAACAGAGGACACCCACCGGACCCCCAAGTGTTGATGACGTCATTTATTTCCTCTTATTCTTTCTCTTTTTCCCTCCGTCCTCCTGCTTCCTCCCTCAGGTGCAGTTGGGGTGAACAGGAGGGCGGGCTGCGGCAGTCTCCATTCCTTTAGGGCTCTGCGCCTCCGCGTTGGCACAGCACCACTGCCGCTGGTGGGGCACTAAGGAGGGTCCTACTGCTGGGACGCGGAAGTGGGCGGAACACCTTGACCAAAGGGGACATTTGTCCCATGTGTTTTGAAAAAGGCTTTATTGAAGAGAATGTTGTTCATTCCTAGTAGAATAGTTTGCAATTCTTAATGGCAAATAATAACAGTTTCAGTAGAAAGTAGTTTTGTGTATTGATTTTTTTTCCTCAAGCTATGGTTGGATGTGATTTTCAGAAAAAAATGAGAGTGAATGTTTAAGCGCATAATGTCTCAGGAAGAGGATCTGGCTGGTCTGTGGCAGGCTGCGAAAACGCTTGCTCCTCGGACGTGGGCGAGCGGAACCCGTCCTGCTGCCAGCCTGGCTCACTGCGAGCTGCAGCGTCTGCCCTCTCTCATGCTGGGTGAACTGAAGAGTGCAAGATGTGATTTTAGGAAAATGAAGTGGCAGCCCTCTTCAACAGTTGAAGAAAGTGCCTCGGTTTGATTTATGATGACAAAGGGCCCTTCCGGCAGCCCGGGGAAAGGAGGCATGTGTCCAGGGTATAGCAGGGGACTGGGTGGGCCCTTCACCCTGCCCCATGAGATCCCTGTGGGACAACCTGGGTACCCTTGATTGTCCACCTGCCCTCTGGTGTAGGCGCAAAGGGCCTAGAGCCAGACAGGAAAGGGAGACACTGCTGGGCCCCGGGAGAGTTGGCCTGAGAGCTTGCCATGGCCTCTCAAGTGCCGTGTTAGTCCTTGTGGCTGCTGTGGCCAGTCCCCACACACTCAGAGGTCCCGGAGAGTAAAAGTCCAAAAGTGCCGTCGACACGTCTGGTTCCTACTGGAGGCTCCAGGGGAAGATCTGTTTCCTTGCTTTTCCAGTTCTAGAGCTGCCTGCACTCTCACAGCTGCAATGGAGCATCTCTCTGACCTCTCCTTCCGCTGTTGTAGCTCTTGACCATGACCTCCTACCTCCCTGTAAGAAGCACCCCTCTGGTAACTTTGGGCCCATGTGGGTAATCCAGGACAATCTCCCATCTCAAGATCCTTCACTTAATCCCATCCACAAAGCCCCTTTCAGTGTTTACTCAAATGTCACATTCTTTTGTCTTGACTGGATTCCAGTCTCCTGGCTGAAAAAGGAAGGGTGTTGAGACCCACAGCCGCCAACCCCAGACAGGCAGCCCTACCTGCCTTCCATTCCAGCACTCTATACTGCTCTCGACCCAGAAGGTGCTCTGTGTAGGGCAGACCGTTCCAGCAAGGGTCAACAGATCGTTCTGAGAGTCATTTAAAAGGATGCAGTGAAAAGCTAAGCTCTAGGGAGTAACAAAAATAACAGCAAAATTAACATCCATGTATTCAGAATGTAGGACATCATGCCACTCAGATAGAACCTGGCCGGGCCACTAGAGGCCAGGACACATGGGACTCAGAGCCCAGGACACACCTGAGATGTCAAAGCCTCGGCGGGAATCCCTCCACTAGGCCAGGACTAAGGTCGGGAAAGGCCCTCCTGGTCCCAATGCAGGGCCCTTCTCCAGCCGGCATGAAGATTCCCACTCAAAGCCAGCTCAGTCCAGGGCTGGTGTCTAAGAGGAGTGAAGCCTTTCACAACACATTTTTCAGGTCAATTTTTATTAATGCTTGTAAGAATTTCAGAATTCCAACTGATTGCCATTTCCATGTTCTCAATGAAACTGCTCAGATAGAGTAATCATTAAACATTAGTAAGAAAATACACCAATAAAGTAATATCTACAGGTTAAAGGAGAGAGCAGAGGAAGACTGGTCCATCGTATTTCTTGGTGTCTGCACTGCCAAGGTCCCTACCTGCAGGGGTCCTGGGTGCACCCCAGCCCCAGATCACAAAAGGCAACATGTGGGTCTCTGCTGCTGAGAAACAGCTCCTGAAATGTGGAATACGAATACGGCTGGGTCCACGAGCCTTTGACAAGTGTCTCCGCCTCTTGAGGGGCTGCAGGAAGCAGGCGTCTCCATGGAGTGGCAGCCTTGGGTTTACTTCCACAGCTCCCCCAGCGGCCTCTGTACTGCGGTGCAGATGGTGTCCTCGGAGAGTGCGCGGATTTCCTCATGGACCTCTTCAATGCTTTTGGAAGCGTCGACCATCTGTTCCCACAGGGGATTCAGGAGAAAAAGAGGGCTGTTAACACTTTTCACTTTGTTCCCAGTGCAAGTGGGAATTTCAGACAGGCTGGCCTGAATCTCCCTGGAGGCTGAGGACCTCCAGGACCCTACATGCCACACTTTTCTCTGAATCTTGACTGTGTCCTTGGTACAAAGCTGCCGCCACTCCTGCCACAGCCCACACGCAAGAGAAACACCATGCACCAAAGGTCCCCTCTTGCTCTGAACCTTTCCTCATGATCCCAAACCCAAGGAGTGCCCACCTGCTGGAGAGTGAGGTGTGGCATGGTCGTCACAGTGCCTGGGGTCTGCACCGGCTTGTTTCCCATGAAGAACGCTAGAGCTCAGAGTGACTCCTTCCAGGTCACAAGTGAGAAGACAGGCACAGAGGGCAGCCTCTGCCCCTGTCCACACTTTGGCAACACTCCCCCTGCATGCTCAGGGCAGCTACTCTGAACTTGAGGAAGTTCCGCAGAAGTTGTGCGGCAGGACCAAGCCGGCCTTGGGTCTGCATCCTGTCCTTTTGGGGAAGGTGAATTTTGTGCTAACACAGCTATGCTGCATCCTAACACGAACAGAGTGAAGAATGTCACTAACAGAGTCAGCCCACAAGAGCAACTTCTCTCCACCAGAAGGAAGGGAGGCGAGAGAAGGAATCCTTTCCTCTGCTGTCAGTCTAGGCCGGAGGGCTGGCTGGTTAGCTCCTGGGGTTAAACACCAAGGTCAAGGGTTGGTTCCCCTGCTGTGTGGAAAGAGGCTGCATTGGGGCAAAGGTGGGCACGGACGACTGGTGTTCAGGAGTGAAGGTGGAACCAGAGACCAGGGTGAGAGCAGGGGGAGCAAGAAGGTTAAACACCAAGGTCAAGGGTTGGTTCCCCTGCTGTGTGGAAAGAGGCTGCATTGGGGCAAAGGTGGGCACGAACGACTGGTGTTCAGGAGTGAAGGTGGAACCAGAGACCAGGGTGAGAGCAGGGGGAGCAAGAAGGGGCCAGACATGGCACCCACTGGGAGAGCAGAGCCAAGCATCCTGGGAGAAGGGAGGAGCTGAAATTGGCTCCTGGGACTGGGGCTGAAGCACATTTACAGACATGGGAGGAAGCCAGACGCAGGGAGACAAGCCAAGTGCCCTGTGGGGCCTGGGTCAGGCCTACAGAAGCGGGGCAGGGAACAGCCTCAGGGCTGGAGACTGTGCACGGTAGGAGACGCCTGAGGCGTGACCAGGGTTGGGAAGGAGGCAGGAGGAGAACCAGGTGTCCAGCAAATGTGTCCAGTGGGCTGAGGGGACAGTAAATGAGGTCTGAGCACTGACCCCTGGAACTGGCAAGCTCCAGCTTCTGACACCACTACCTAAGCATGGACACCATAAGCTGAAATATTACTCTCATGACAATGATAGAAGGTGAAGGGTGAAGTATGAAGTAGCCTGTAGGATGTCACCTTCTGAATGACAGCGTCACGTGGCTAAGGCCTTGCAGAGGACAGGAAATGCAGAATGTGCATGTCTCATGCCTGAAGGAGTTGCAAATATGTAACATTGCTCACACTCCCACCTGACCCACCAGACAGACACCAACCTCAGCGTTTTGCCAACCTCTCCGGAGGATTAGAATTTGCTCGCACTAAGAACCCCTGAATGGCTGCCCCCAAGGATGCACAGGCGGGAAACCAGACAGAAACTGCAGCAGCTCTGCTGGTGCTGCCATGCCAGTCAGCACAGGGTGTGAGCCCCCGCCACTTTTTCATGGTTCCCAGTTTGCAATTCTGTCTCCCACCTTCCAGTTCAAAGTTGTGTCCTTCATGAGCTGGTGGAAACGCTGCAGCACCCGCTCCTGGACAGCCCCATTCTCATAGCGCTCACGGCCAAACTCTCCCCGCATGGCAGCATCCGCCAATTTTAAGTGAAGGAACAGGACCAGGTCTGGTTTGGGAAGGCCCACGTCCGGCTGTTTACACCACTCCAGGGAAAAATTCTGCCAATACAGAACCCAGTGGATAGGGAAAGAAAGCTTAGTGAGGTGTAGTTTTTTGTTTCAAAAGTCAAGGGAAAAAATGAGGGGACACTTGGTGAGGTACCAATAAGTGAGAATTCTTACACAACAGTGGCTCTTTTAAAAATTTTAACATTATAAATGTGTTGGTTTCCCCCTCGCCACCCTCCTCTCATTTTCTTTTGCAAATGCATTCACAAGTGGACAGCAAAGTAGATGGAATGGCCGAGGGCCCTGTGTGCTTGTCACCCACAGCTGGGTCCTACAGTGCACCTGCTGATGCAGCTCCAGATGTGTGGGCCTGGAAGAAAGCACAGCCATGCACAGAGATCCTTGGGGCCCACCAGCCTGGGAAGTGGGGTCTGGAGAGCAGATTGGTCCAGAGATGGGCACAGGACCTCAGCCACATCCTTCCACCCACACCTGCCAGGGGGTCATCCCCCTTTGGAAGAGAGGAGACTGGCAATCCTGGAAACCTGCTGCATGCCAGGGCTGTGCTAGATCTCACACACACATTCCTTCTCTCATCACTCTAAAATTGGTGTCTCCATTTCTGGAGGAAAGGTAGGGCCAAAAACGCCGTGACTCAGGGCCACACACCCCAGGAAGACACCATGAGTTTAGGAAGTGAGTCCACCGGCCCTTCCCACAGAGCCTGCATGTCTGCTGGTCACAGCACACTGGGAGGGTGTAGGGAACAAGTCCACACTTCGTCAACCATTTGAATACTTCATAGGGGAAGGACTCCAGCCAGCACATGAAGAAATGGCTGAATTAAAAGGTGACCATCTTGCAATTAACCATCATTAAGGGCTTTTATAACAAAAAGGAGACAACCACACACCATGTGCCTCTTGAAAGGGGAGCCCAGTGCTCCTTGAAGTAGCCTTCTAGGGCTGGCTGGTTTATAGTTCTCACTTGGTTAGAGTGCGGTGCTAATAACACAAGGTCAACGGTTCACATCCCCATACTGGCCAGCCGTCAAAAAACAAAAAAAAGAAGTAGCCTTACAAAAATAACATTTATACATGTTAATGCAAGAAGAGATGTGGAAACCTATCCAAAGAGATTTAAGAGATGTTTTCTTTCTTTCTTTTTTTTTTTTTGTGACCAGCCACACTGCAGTGAGCGAACCAGCCATCCCTATATAGGATCTGAACCCGCAGCGGGAGTGCTGCTGCGCTCCCAGCGCCGCACTCTCCCGAGTGCGCCACGGGGTCGGCCCCAAGAGATGTTTTGATGTAAGGTCATTAATTGGATTCTGATTCAATATAACTGTAAAAATACAAACAAGACAATCAAGCAGCTCTTGAGGAAGCCATGAAGGAAACTTGGACACTGAATGTCTGACGACACTGTGCAACGACTGCTGACTTTTTCTGGGTGAGATTATGTTTTTTAAAAATTTATCTTCAGATATGTGCTGAAAGGTTTGTGAAGGAACCGATGACGCTGTCTGCTGTGGCAGAGACCAGACGCCCTGAGGCTCGTGATCGTGCTTGTGAAAGCAGGACACTGGGTGAAAAGTCCTGCTGATGAACCATCTTTGGAAATGCATGTGAAATATATCATCCAAATAAAAAAATACAGTTATGTCTGTGAAAACAGTCCACAGCTACATAAATGTTTGCTCTTCTTATTGACAATAACCAAATTAATCTAATAAAGAGGTAAACGGGACATAAGAAGAATCATAAACTCCAAAAAGTATCTGGAAAGTGTGTTGCTCATGCGGTAACTGATGCTCTGTGCAAATGTGGGCAGCACTGGGTCCATGCACCTGGAGTCACCCTGATGGGGGCCAACCTGCACTCACCTCCTTGGCACTTGTGAAGGCAACACCAGAAAATGCGTATCTGTCCACAACAAGGGTCACGCCCTGGTTCAGCTTCTCCTTCATTAAAGGCCTGGAAAAGACAGGATGTTTCTTAGCCCTGGTCCTGCTTTCACAGGTCCTGACCTATTATGCTTAAATTATCCTGACAACTCAGAAATCCCACACAACAACAATTATGGCACAGTGACTTATAACATTATTTTATTTTGTTCAAGAAAGCTGTGGCTTTCTCTTTAGAAAATGCCATATGGGTACTCCCAGCAAAGCCCAACATGAAAAGAATAACCCCATTTAACAGCAGCACACACAACTGATAAAGCTGTATGTTCCAGAGACATGGGGAAGAGAAATGGAAAGGCAAATGCAAGCAGAGAAGAGAGTGAAGGATGGTGCTGGAGAGGGCGGCAGGTGCAGCCAGCAGGTGATGCATCTATACCCACATCCCCAAGACTGGGCTGCAAGGACAAGAACAGAAAGGATGTCACAGATATTCTCAACCAAACCACCCCAGGCCCACCATCATCCCCACAGCTGCAAAGCTCTTAGATGTGCAAAGACGAGGGGCCTGATGTTAGCAAGAGGCACCCCTTAAGCCAAGAAGGCCCAACAGCCGACCTCACCAGTGCCTTCAAATTCCAGGGACACTTGTGTGAATGTAGTCAACTGCTCCTTGACAAAGGAGCAAAGGCAATACAACGGAGCAGAGACTGTCTTCAACAAATGGTGCTGGAACAACTGGACATCCACATGCACAAAAGGGAATCTAGACCCAGATCTTACAAACTTCACAAGAATTAAAATACATCACAGACATAAATGTAAAATGCAAAACCATAAAACTCCTAGACATACATACCCCTAGGTTGCACAGGAGAAACCTAGGTGACCTTGGGTTTGGCAATGACTGTAGATAGAATACTGAAGGCATGACCCTTAAAAGAAAGAATTGATAAGCTGGTCTGTGAGAGACACTGTCAAGAGAAAGAAGAGACAAGCCTCAGACTGGGAGAAAATATGCACAAAAGACACACCTGAAAAAGGACAGGTGTCCAAAGTAAACAACTCTGAAAATACAATAATAAGAAAACAGAGGACCCCATGAAAAACTGGGCCAAAGTGGGAGAGAAATAGGCCAAAGGACCTTAACTGACACCTCACCAAAGACAGATGGTAAGTAAGTACATGAAAAGATGCTCCACATCATACATCACCTACTAGAATGGCTAAAATCCAGAACACTGACGACACCAGATGCTGGAGAGGATGTGGAGCAATAGCCATCCTCATGTGTTGCTGGTGGGATGCAGAATGGTGCAGCCACCCTGAAGACGGCTTGGTGCTTCCTCGCAAGACGAAGCATATCATCACCACACAACCCAGGAACGGTGCCTTGGTATCCACCCAAAGGAGGTGAAAGCTTATGTCCACAAAAAACCTGCACGTAGATGTTTATAACAGCTCTATTCATAATTGCCCAAACCTGGACAACCAAAATGTCCTTTAGTAGGTGGGTGGATAAAATGTGGTACATCCAGACAATAGAATATTGATTAACGCCAAAAAGAAGTGAACAACTGTACCAAGCCATGAAAAGACAGGGAAGAAACTTAAATGCACATTACTTAGTGAAACAAGCAACCTCTGGCAGAACAGCTGGATGACAGAGGCGCAGGCCTGGGCACCTGGGGTAAGATTACTATTTAGAAAGTAAAACCAGCATTCTTTGTCATTTTCAATTGGACGTATACGTACTACATTACTTTTCCACAAAGCCACAAAAAGCAAAATGGGAACAATTACCTCCATAAATTCCAGATGTGCTAAAAGATGACAAAAGTGTTCTCATTTTCATCAAAAACTTGGGGTGGGGAAAGCCTCTCCAGGCGACACATAGCTAAGCCTGAGGAGAGTAACACGGGGTTTTGGGCAACAGAACACTGAGAAACCACTGGAAGTCTATCAGCCTGGAACCGGCTTGATGCGCTGCGGGACAATCTTTCTAGAAAGAACTCTACAGCAGCAAAACAGAACGAGGAAGAGCTACTTCCCTCTCTGCTGCACAGAGCTGCAAGGCAGAGTTAGAAAGTAAGCTGCCAAGTAATTTGTATGGTGTGACCCCACTTGTGCTGAAAAGCAAAGCAACGTGCGTGTCAGTGGAAAGGGTATGCTACAGAGATCTTACTCGGATGATACAATGTGAACGGTGTGGGAGAGAGTACACCCTAATAGAAACTTTAAACTTAGTTAAAAATGTATCCATACTGGTTATCAATGGTGACAAACAGGACACGCTAACAACATGTAAGTAACAGGGAAAGGAGGGGGGTGGTATGCAGGAACTCTACTGTTCGGTTTTCTGTACACCTCGAACTATCTAAAAGAAAAAGTTAAGTCTATTAGTTGCAAAAAGGGAGGGCAGGAGAAGCAACAGCCTCAGAGCGTTCTGCGGGAGCTACGGCGCTCGGCCGCCTCTGCTCCCGGGACGGCTGAGGACAGAAGCCGGCGGACACTAAAGCACAGCCTCGGCTCCCAGCGCTCCCCGGCGTCACCGGGAAGCCCCAGCCGGGCCGGCCGCGCTCACACTTGCTCCCAACGGTTCGCAGAGAACAGCAGGTGCACCGAGTGGTCCTCCACGTCGCTCTCCTTTTCCAGGTAGGAGCTCAGGAGTCTGCCGATGTCCGTCGACCTTTCTGGAAACAAGTACAAACGAGGTCAGGCTTCGGCTCCGCACCGGTGACCCCTCACTGTCTCTCCGCGGAGTCTCCCGGAGAAGGGGACCTCGAGGGCGCGCTGGGGACCGGGGCCTCCCCTGCCCGCCGCCTTCTCTGACGCCTGGA
>NW_007727863.1:168495-170017 GCF_000696425.1 Galeopterus variegatus | reverse complement strand
CGTGTGTGCGGTCGTCCGGGTGTCCGGGGTTGCGTGTGTGCGGTCGTCCGGGTGTCCGGGGGTGCGTGTGTGCGGTCGTCCGGGTGTCCGGGGGTGCGTGTGTGCGGTCATCCGGGTGTCCGGGGATGCGGGTGTCCAGGCACGGCGTGGGAGGGGAGCGGTGGGTGACGGCGGCGCGAGCGCCGGAGGAAGAGCCCTGGAACCTGAACGGCGCTGCGTCGCGTTTGCTGTTTCCATCTTAGGGACACGCGGGCGGCTCGGCGTTTCTCAGAAGGCTTCAGCGGCTCTAGATGTCTGAAGCTCTAACGTCTAGTGCACCAGGTAGCGGCCACCCGGACGTCCCTTTCTGCATTGGCAGAAGAAAGCCGGAGCCGCGTCTCTGGAGTGAGGCTGTGCACAAAGTCCAGGCTGGCGTCCGTGGGTGATGCGACCTTCAAGGCTGTTTCCTCTTGCGATTTTGAGAACCTGCTTCACTGCTGCGGACCAAGGTCCGCTGGGAGCTCTGCACCGCTGAGAACGGCGGTGGCTTTCCCGCCACGAAATGATGGGATGCTGGGATCTGCTTCCCAATTAGCTGGGTCTGAGTGTGGGTGGAAACAGGTAAAATGAAATTGGCTTTAAGTTGGTAATTCCTGAAACTGGTGGGTGGGCACATGGCCTTCATTAGGTTCTCTGCTTTGTGCTTGAGATTTGTCATTAAAAAAAAAGTAAAGGGACAGTGAAACCCTATACCCCATTTCTCAGTTAGCCACAGCTTCCATCCCATGGGAATTATGTCAAACGTTGCTAACTATTCATCAAAGTCTTCCTCACTGTTAGTCTGCTCCAGCTGCCATAGCAAAGCACCATAGCTCGGGTGGCTGAAATAACGATTTATTTTCTCATCGTTCGAAGTCCAAGATCCAGGGGCCAGTGGGGTCGATGCTTGGGGAGGGCTCTCCCGTTGAGTTGCAGACAGCTGCACTCGCACTGCCTCTGCATGGCGGAGAGTACTGTGGTATCTCTTCCTCTTCTTGTAAGTCCAGTTACAATCAACTTGGGGGTCATGGCTTCAACATATGAATTTTGGAGGGACACAATTAAGTCCATAGCACTCAACTACTTCCGGAAGAATAGGACTGTACTGGGCACATCGCTGCCCTGTGAGACTCCCTCTCCCAGCCCTCCTTGCAGTCAGATGTGACCAGGTATCGAAGTTACCTACCGCTAATGAAATGTGAGCAAACCTGGCAGGTGCACCTTCAGGCAGCAGGTTCCCACCCTGCACTTTCTGTCCCTGACACACCCCTTGTTGCAACCCAGCCTTGACCACATAGACAATAGTGAGGTCCTTTGGGGGCAGACACCACACTAGAAGGAACCTGAGTGACCCCATGGAGCATGACTGCCCACATCCTGTACTCTTCACACTGGGGCTGTTACACAGAGAAATACAATTCTGTCTTTTCTAAGCCGCTGAATTTTGTTGGGGTTTCTTTGTTACAGTATCTTAGCCTTCCCCTAAAGCACTGGTTCTTTTTTT
>NW_007727863.1:166304-167035 GCF_000696425.1 Galeopterus variegatus | reverse complement strand
GGGATACTTGACATTATGCATTTGTCAAAACCCATGGAATGTACAGCACAGGGCGAACTAATGTAAACTATGGACTTTCGTTAATAGTGTATCAGTAGTTTCATTAATTGTAACAAGTGTACCGCAATAGTGCAAAATGTTTATAATAGTGGAAACTGAGGGGGGTTGGGGGAAGAAGGTGTATATCTGAACTCTGTACTTCTCGATTTCTCCCCCAAAACTGCTTGAAAAGATAAAACCGGGGCCAGCCTGTGGCTCACTCGGGAGAGTGCGGTGCTGATAACACCAAGGCCATGGGTTCNTTTATTTTTCCAAAAAAAAAAAAAAAAAAAAAACCCAAAAACAAACAAACCAAAATAAAAAACCCAACAAAATCAAGACCAATTTCTCCGTCAATGAGCTAAAAACACAAAACCTGCACACAAATCCTTATAGCAGCTCTACTCATAATTGCCAAAATTTGGAAGCAACCAACACGTCCTTCAATAGGTGAGTGAATAAACTGTGGTATATTCATATATTGGAATATTTTTCAAATTAAAAGAAATGGGCTATCAAGCCAAAAAAAGGCTTGAGCGTTCAGAGCATATTTATAAGTGAAAGAAGCTAGTGTGAAAAGACTACGTCCTGTATGATTCCAATACTATGATTCCAATACTATTCTAGAAAAAGCAAAGACTGTAGAGGCAGTAAAATGATCAATGGTTGCCAGGGGCTTCAGGGAGAGAGAG
>NW_007727863.1:165382-165868 GCF_000696425.1 Galeopterus variegatus | reverse complement strand
CTGACAACACCAAGTCAAGGGTTAAGATCCCCTTAGCGGTCATCTTTAAAAAAAAAAAAAAGAAAAGAAAAGAAAAGATAAAACCCATTAATTAAAAAACAAACAAAAAAACCCCAAACAAAAAAACCAACATAGAAACCCAAACACACTTAAAACAAAGTGGGTAGTGTGCAGTCAGTCATGTGTTGGTTTTCTCACTGTTACATGGGGCCGAGAAGGATGCACCCAAACTGCTAACATTTGGACTCAAAGGTGAATGAAACAATCACAGTCTTGCACCCTGGGAGTTTTATATGTAGGTGTATGGTTTGAATTTTTATAAGCATATAATTGACAAGAACAGCAAATGTTTCTATTTTTCAATATTTGACTGGGGTTTGGGGAAGAGTGGATTTTAAGGGCCGGCCTGTGGCTCACTGGAGAGCGTGGTGCAGACAGCACCAAGTCGAGGGTTAAGAGCCCCTTACCGGACATCTCTCTCTCTCT
>NW_007727863.1:159080-163372 GCF_000696425.1 Galeopterus variegatus | reverse complement strand
CGTGCTGGCGTGGTGGGGTTGCTGGGGTGCGTTTCTCCCGCGGGGTGCCCCGGCAGTCACAGGGTTGGGTGACGTCTTAAGGCTGTGATGGTCTGTACAGTGGGTCTGTTTACAGGTAGCCACAGGGTGGGTCTTCCTGAGAACTGAGTGAGTGATTATTTCCCGCACTTTGCAGATGAGGAAAGCAGGTCCCGAGCGGCTGAGCCGCTTGCTCGAGGTCATCTAGCTCCTAGCCTGGCAGAGCCCACGCGTGAACCCTGACGGTCTGCCCGGGGTGGTCACTGCCTTGGGGTCACGGTGGTTGGGGTTGGGCTGGGTGGCTGTGGAGTGCCCTTATGGGGTTGCTGCACCAGGGATACCTACTCCCTTGGGCCTGGCCATTCAGGACGGCGAGGTGGCTGAGAGTGGTGAGTGAGCTGCCTACTCTGAGCTGGAGGCCACCGGGGCATGTGGAGAGAGGGTGGGGATCTAGCCTTCCCTGAGGGGGTCCAGCAGAGGGGGCCCAATTCTGACCCTTTGCTCTGCTCTATTGGTAGGCCTATGTACTGGGGGTGGGGAGGGGAGAATCCCTGGGTGGGAGAGCTGAAATGGGGAGCATGCTGGACTGGACGCCCTTCCTGTCCTGGTACCTACCTAGTGGACCTCCTACGGAGGGTTTAATAGGAGAACGTTCATGCGCTGGCACCAGGAGAGCAGGCCAGGAGATCAAGAGGGTGAGGAATGGGTCTGGGGTGGCAGAGTCACACGGGGTGGCAGAGTCACACGGGCTGTCTCACCTGCCTAGGCTGGAGTCTTTTTCTAAGTTTTCTTCTAACTTAACTAACTTCTGACAACTGAAGTGTGTCAGCCTGTTGTCAGCATTGTTTGGTACCTGTCCCTGAAAAACAGGGCTTAATCCTTCTGGTCCCTCAACCCTAACAGAAACAGACATAAAGTGGGCTTGTCATTGTAGACTTTAGGAGTAAAACCTTGGAGGCAGATTTTTGCCCTGCTACCAAGAAGTACACAGCTCCTATGTCTTTGTGTTTCAGGCATTGAGAACCTTCCTTGTGAACTTCAGAGGAACTTCCAACTGATGCGAGAGCTGGACCAGAGGACAGAAGGTGGGTTCAGGCCTCTCACAGCCAGAGCTGGACTCTGACAGCTGAGGGGCCCAGCAGCTTGCTTTGAGGGGATCTGGTGTAGTGGGGCCATGGCCTAACCCTAGGCTGTGGCTTCATACAGTGTCTTGGATAGAATGTTGGTACTTAGAAAATCAAGTTTACTTTCTTGGATTCTTATACATCTTCATGTTGCATCTTTATAGCCATCATTCTTCAAGCCAAAATATTGTTGCCTTTTTCTTTTAAAAATGTTCTATTTCCAAACTGAGTGTATAGTTTGAATAGTGAGGTAGTATTTTTTGATCTCTTGGTATTTGACTTCCTATTTCTAAACAGTATGTTTTTGTTGCTATTTCTTTTATTTCACATCAGTTTTAGACTTTATTTATTTACATTGTGGTTAATGAAGATGTACTTCTCCAGTGGCCCCCAACTTGTGTGCACACACCTCCCTCCCCCATCTTGTGGGTGTGGTTTGCTAGAATTTGTGGTGAGACCAGTGATGGTATTTACATCAGGGCAGCTGTGTGTTTATGACTGAGCTGTACCTCGTGCTGTGCTTAGATGACCTTTTCTTGGAGTTACTAATTGCCTTGTTTGTGGCTCTGTTTTCCACCGCAAGAGTTTTTGGTGTGATCTGACCATCAGGTTCCCTACAGTTCTGTGTGTGCTTTCCATGGAGCCCTCTGTCCTGATTGTTTCTAGGCCTGCTGCACGGTCATTGCCCTGGAATTTCCTGGGATCTCCCTTCACTCTCTTCAGTGTGGGACCCTGTTCCCTGGATCTTAAACATCCTCTTTTTAGATTTACACTCTTGTTTTGGAGGAGCCTTTCCTCTGGTAGCTTCCTGAAAAAAGGTACATAGAAAGGTAAATTTCTTGTAACATTGTATGTTTCACAATGTATGTGTTGTAGCCTCACATTTGATTGGTAGTTTGGCTGGGTATAGAATTCCAGGTTGACACTCAATCTCTCTTTGCTGTGTTGTCTCCCAGCTTGCATGTGGCTGGTAAGAAATCTGATGCCATTTGGATCCCTGATCCTTTGTATATGTCATCTGTTTTTTCTTCTTTTCTATTCAGAATCTTTTGGGATGTTCTGTTTATACCTGAGGTTTTAAATTTCATGAAGATGTGCTTTAGTGTGGAAGATTTTTTATTCATTATGCTGGGCATATGTTTTGCAAGATTGGGGTAGCTGTAGTTTTTCACTTAGGTACAGCATCTTGACTAGGGAATATAGAGACTTCTTTTATTGTGAAATATAGCATACATTCAGAAGTAAGCATAAAATGTTTATAGGTTGCTTAACAAGTATTACCAAGTGAACTTCTACAACCCCAGTGGAGAGACTGAGCCCTCTAGCCCCTGGAAGCCTGTGCGACCCTCCTAATCATGAGACCCTTCCCCCACCAAGGGGCTGCTGCCCTGAGCTTGGTGATAATCCTTTTCTACCTTCAACAACTGTTTTCTCACCTCTCTAAGCCAAAGACTTAAGCATTGTGTCTGTTCCCCCTCTCAGTATTAACGGACTCATGCACTGTGTTTTCCTTTGTATCTTGCTCTTTTTTGATCATTATCACCTCTTGTGGGATTAAGCCACATTGTTATGTGCAGCTGTAGTTTGTTCTTTTTGTTTCTGGGTAGCATTCTGCTGTGTGAATGGACCACAGCTTATTTATCAGCTTTACTATTGATTGGACATTGGGTTGTTGTCTGTTTTTCTGCTGTTATGAATGTTTTCCTGTGTGTATCCTGGTGCCTGAGTACTCACATTTCTTCAGGGCATACAACCAAGAGTAGTATGCCAGATCATAGGTAAGGTGACCACCGTTTGTTATTCAGACTTGAGAGTGAAAGAGGACCCTGTGAGCACTTGCCGGACAGCAGTCATAAACTGGGACTGTCCTGGGCAGGGTGCCCTGCTGTCAGGTCTGCACATCCGCGTGATACAGACTGTATTGTCAAAGTCCTTGTGCCTGTTCGTGCTGCCATTGGCAGAGCTTGAGTTTGTGGCAGTCCACGTCTTTGCCACCACTTGGCATTGTCAGACTATGTTTGTTGCCGGTCTGGTGAGCGTGCAGCGGAATCTCGTGCAGGGCTAGCTCTTCAACCATCTCCCATCAGATAAGAAGGCAGAGATCGANTTTTGTTTCTGGGTAGCATTCTGCTGTGTGAATGGACCACAGCTTATTTATCAGCTTTACTGTTGATTGGACATTGGGTTGTTGTCTGTTTTTCTGCTGTTATGAATGTTTTCCTGTGTGTATCCTGGTGCCTGAGTACTCAACATTTCTTCAGGGCATACAACCAAGAGTAGCATGCCAGATCATAGGTAAGGTGACCACCGTTTGTTATTCAGACTTGAGAGTGAAAGAGGACCCTGTGAGCACTTGCTGGACAGCAGTCATAAACTGGGACTGTCCTGGGCAGGGTGCCCTGCTGTCAGGTCTGCACATCCACGTGATACAGACTGTATTGTCAAAGTCCTTGTGCCTGTTCGTGCTGCCATTGGCAGAGCTTGAGTTTGTGGCAGTCCACATCTTTGCCACCACTTGGCATTGTCAGACTATGTTTGTTGCCGGTCTGGTGAGCGTGCAGTGGAATCTCGTGCAGGGCTAGCTCTTCAACCATCTCCCATCAGATAAGAAGGCAGAGATCGATCTCCTGGCGGCAGAGTACATCTCCACGGTGAAGACGCTTTCTCCAGAGCAGCGTGTGGAGCGCCTGCAGAGGATCCAGAGCGCCTACAGCAAGTGCAAGGAGTACAGCGATGACAAGGTTCAGCTGGCTATGCAGACCTATGAGATGGTGAGAGTGGGGACAGCGGGGGGCAGGGACATTCGCTCCTGCTCTCATGCAGCAAGAGGGAAGAGCTGCTCAGAAAAGGGTGCATTTCAGGTGGAGGTCTGGCCTCGAGAGAGTGGTGCTTCTAGAGAAAGTACAAATTGGGGACAGCCTTTAGATGTGTCCATTCCTGTAGTTTTGTTTGCTGGGCCCTTTTTGTTTGTTTATGTGACTAGGGGAGCCATTTGTTTTTTTCAGCTTTAGGTAAAGTCCTAGGATTTGTTTTGTCCAGTTTCCTTTCAAGTCAGCTTCACCCCAGGGCTCATGTGGAAGCTCAAAGCCATTGTCCTAGGCCGGCCCGGTGGCGCACTGGATAGTGCGCCGCTTGGGAAGCGCGGCGGTG
>NW_007727863.1:138953-158765 GCF_000696425.1 Galeopterus variegatus | reverse complement strand
AAAAAAAAAAAAAAAAAAAAACCATTGTCCTGTGTTGCCTGTGAGATCATGTAACAGGAATAAGAGCTTAGTGCTCAGGTGTGGGATTCTGATGCTGCAGACTGCTGAGTCTTTAGAGTAGACAGACTGCTTTCTAAGATGCTAGGTTTGATCAGTTGTCACTAAGACAGTCACGTTTTCTCCCTGATGCACAACAATGTTTAGGATGGCAGTTTCTTTCCAGACTGGGAAGGGTACTGGCACGCCTCCTTTCTGGACTCTGACATTGTGGTTCTGGCTGCATGTCATGAGTCAGCTGGAGAAAGAAGTGGACTGTGTCCTTTGTAAAGTCCTGTGATTGCTCAGTAGGTGCATCTTCTCTGACAAAGGCAACACAGGAGTTACCCTGTTCCTGGTGTTTGACCATATTGTCTCCTTTCTTCCAGCTGGTCCTATACCTAAAGCATAAGAGTAATTTTCTGTTTTTTTGGTTATTTTTCTGTTTAAGAACCTATGCCTTTTCATTCTTCAGGTTTTTAAATTAGGATTCAGTATCAGATGTCCCCACCCATTGGTCCCGTGCATTTCACAACTGTTTCTCATTACTGTCTACACTCACATTTTTTTCCTGAAACATTTATTCTGTTCAGGTGTCCTTGTGTGGGGGGAGGAAAAAACTCTCGCATAAACTTTGAGGCAGTGGGCCTCGTGTTAGCAGAGCTCTTGTTAACGGAAGGCTCAACTGGAGGGCAAGCGTATGCTTGCTGTCCCCTCCTTGCTGTGTCTGTGACTCCTGAGGCTTTAGCATCCTTCTTTAGGTGGACAAACACATTCGAAGGCTCGACGCAGACCTGGCACGCTTCGAAGCGGATCTGAAGGACAAGATGGAAGGCAGTGACTTTGAAAGCTCTGGAGGACGAGGCTTAAAAAGCAAGTCTGTCAGTTTTTTCTTTATCTTATTACTGTTACCCATGGAATCTTGAAGAATTTTGTCTAATAAGTTTATTGGGAATATCATGGTGAATATCTTATTTGGGTAAATCTTGTCTTGCTTTAGTGAATTCTGTGAAAATAATTTGGTCTGTTTTTCAGAAGGTCGAAGTCAGAAAGAAAAGAGAGGCTCTCGGGGTCGAGGCAGGAGGACGTCAGAAGAAGACACTCCAAAGAAAAAGAAGCATAAAGCAGGGTAAGAGGCTTTCCTGCTCTTTTTCCCCAAAGAACACCGTTAGAATTTATTCAGGATGTAGAAGCACGAGCGAAAGCTGACCCCGAGTGACGCGTGTGCCAGGTGCGGCTGGGGCCCTCGGTGCTTCCCCTGGGTAGGTCGGTCCATCCCACGGCAGCCTCCGGGGGGCGCTGTCACGGTCACTGGCAGCCTGGAGCTGGGGGCTCACTGGGCGGTGACAGGAGAGGGTTTGCCGGCAGAGCTCCATCGAAGACACTCTTTAAGGAGCCGGGCTTTTATGTATCTGTGAATCATGGTATATCTAAGTATATGTTCGCGTATGTTTATTGTGCAATTGTGTGATTACGTTTATTAAATGCCTGTACCATTCCACTGGCGCTTCTTCACAGTACTTTATTTAAAGCATTCTCCGCTGACGGCTTCACCCACAAAGCCGTTGGAGCATCGCCGCCTGGGAGCCGTGTTAGACCGAGAGGGTCGGGCCAGTGCCCAGTAGCCCTGTGGGGGTGATGCTGACAGTGACGGGCAGACGCCAGAGGAGTTAGTTCTTTTTGACCAGAAAAGGGGAAGAGTTTTAGTCTTAAACCTGGTGTTTAAACTTTTATCTTTAGAAACCCCCAGCACTTTTGTATTATGAAGTAGTACATGGGAACAGAAAGCCACACAAAACAAGCGTAGTTTAATGAATTGCTGTCAGGAGACCATCCCATAGCTGTCCCCAGGCAGAGCCTGACTCTGCGCCAGGTGTCTTCCATGTGCCCTGTCAGAATCCTCACCTCCTCCTCTGTTCCAAGACACGACCCAAGCTTCTGGAGTGTTTATTTCCTCTTGTTTCTTGATAGGTTTATGTCCCAAGTGTGCATTCTTAGGCTCTATACACTACAGTTCACTCTTGCTGGGTTTCTTTAACCTTTTAAATTAACTTTATTAATGTACATACAATAAAACGTTCTCAATTTTTTTTTTTTCCCTTTTTGTCTTTTTTTCGTGTCCGGCAACGGATCGCAACCCTCAGTGTCACGCCCGTACTGGGGACCGGCAACAGGATCGCAACCCTCGGTGCTGCGCCCGCACCTCGCTCAGCCAGTGAGCGGGAACCGGTCTCCACCAGGGATCTGAATCCTCGGCGGGAGCACCGCCGTGCTCCCAAGCGGCGCACTCTCCATTGCGCCACCAGGCCGGCCGAAACGTTCTCAGTTTTAAGTATCCAGTTTGATGCTGCATTCAGTTTCTTTAAAGCCGTGGTGGTATTCAGGCTTTCTGTTTCTTCTTGTCATCTTTGGGAGTTTGTGTTTTTCAAGAAGTTCATCTGTTTCATATAAATTGTCAGATTTTTGACACCCGGTTGTTCATGATGTCATGTTATTTTCCTTCTGATGTGGTAGGATCTTTAATGTGACCTCTGTTTTGGTCCCCGTATTGGTAATTGATGTTTTCATTTGGTCTTTGTTTTTAGTTTTTTTTTTTTTAGTGGCTGGCCAGTACAGGGATCCAAACCCTTGACCTTGGTGTTGCAACACTGCACTCTAACCAGCTGGCCAGCCCCTCTCTCATTTGCTCTTGATCTTTTCAGAGAACTAGCTTTTAGTTTCATTGATTTTTGTTTTCTCTTGTGTTTATTTCTATTCCTTATTATTTCCTTCCTCCTAGTTAACTTGGGTTTACTGTGCTTTTCTTCTTCTGCTTATTAAGGTGAAAGTAGCTTAGATCATTGATTTTTACACCTTCCTTCTTCTAATTACTCTTTTAGTTTCATTCCACAAATTTTGTTTTTATTTATTTATTTATTTTTGGTGGCTAGCTGGTATGGCTATGCGACCCTTGACCTCATTGTTGTCAGCATAGTGCTCTAACCAAGTGAGCTAACTGGCCAGCCCTTTTTCATCTTTATTTATTTATTTATTTATTTTCCACAATTTTTAATATGCTGTGTTTTTATTCCTATTCCACTGAAAAAATTTTAAAATTTCCTTTGTGAGTTTTATTTCACTTATAATTTATGTACTAGTCTGTTTTTCCATTTTTAGATAATTTGGGATTTTCCAGATAAGTTTCTGATTTTAATTTTTAGTTTAATTCTATTCTAGTCAGAGAACAGAAATCCTCTGAAATCCATTAAGGCTTGTGTGACAGCCCTGTTTGTCATCTGTCTCGCTGGATGTTCTATACGCTATTGAAGTGTATTTTATTGTTGGATGGAGCACCCTATAAAAGTCAGCGAGATGGGTGATGGTGTTGTTCAAGTCTTCTGTGTCCTTACTGATGTCTGGTTACTTGTTCTATTAATTACTGAGAGAGGAGTATTAAAATCTCCAACTCTAGCTATGGATTTTTCTATTTCTCCTTGCAGTCTGTCAGTTTTTCAGTTTTTGCTTTATGTATTTTGAAGTTCTGTTATTTGGTACATACACATTTAGATTTTTTTTTTTTTTTTTTTTACTTCTTTATCATCATAAAATGTCTCCGTATTCCTGGTAATATTCTTTGTTTTGAAGTCTACTTTGGCTGATATTAATATTAATCTAACCACTCCAGCTATCTTACAATGAGGTTTTACATGGTATATCTTTTTCCTTTTTTTTTTTTTTTTTTGTCTTTTTTCCGTGTCCGGCAACGGATCGCAACCCTCAGTGTTGCCCCCGCACCGGACTGGGGACCGGCGACGGGATCGCAAGCCT
This sequence comes from Galeopterus variegatus, assembly GCF_000696425.1. Classification (NCBI taxonomy): domain Eukaryota; kingdom Metazoa; phylum Chordata; class Mammalia; order Dermoptera; family Cynocephalidae; genus Galeopterus; species Galeopterus variegatus. Next base: position 154,922 of record NW_007727863.1, on the reverse strand, counting down.
CGGCGTTGCTCCCGGGCCTCGCTCAGCCAGTGAGCGGGAGCCGGTCTGTACGTGGGATCCGAACCCTCGGACGGGAGCGCCGCTGCGCTTCCCAAGCGGCGCACTATCCAGTGCGCCACCGGGCCGGCCCTCTTTTTCCTTTTTTTATCCTTTTACTTTCAGCATGTTTGTATTTTTGTATTTAGAGTGGAGTTCTGTTTTTATCTAGTCTGACAATCTCTGCCTTTTCATTGTGATATATTTTTTTTTTTTTTTGTAACCAGTAAGGGGATCGCAACCCTTGGTGTGGTGTCGCCCGCACCGCGCTCAGCCAGTAAGCGCACCGGCCATCCTTATATAGGATCCGAACCCGCGGCGGGAGCCGCTGCTGCGCTCCCAAGCACTACACTCTCCCGAGTGCGCCACGGGGCCGGCCCACATTGTGATATTTGGACCATTCACATTTAATGTGTAACTAATGATATGGTTGGATTTAGGTTTACTGTCTTGCCATTAGTTTTGTTTATCGCATCTGTGCTCGTCTTCTTTTGGACTAATCAAGTATTTTGCTAGTACTTGATTTTTTTCCCACTGTTGTCTTATTAGCTATACTTCTTTGTTTTGTATTTTAAGGATTGTATTAGTGTTTACAGTTTATTAACTTACCACAATGAACTTCAAATATACTATTTCATGTTTAATGTAAGATTCTACACAAATATTCTTCCATTTCCCGCCTCCTGTCCTTTGTGCTATCGTTATACATTTTTCTTCTGTATATGGTATAAGCCTCATAATTGTGTTTTATTATTTTAGGTGTAAACCATTGATTATCTTAAGTAGATTTAAACAAATATGATTACAAGCGGAACCTAAAAAAGTTGAACTCATAGAAGTAGAGAGTGGAATGGTGGTGACCCTGGGGCTGAGGTGGTTGTGAGTGGGAGTTGGGGAGATGTTAGTCAGAGGATACAAAATTTCAGTTAGATGGGGGAATAAATTCAAAGATCTGTTGTACAGCATGGTGACTGTAGCTAATAGCAATATATTGTGTTCTTGAAAAATGGGTAGATTTTAAGTGTTCTCACTGCAAAAGTTACCCTGTATATAGTCACACTATATATTTACCATTTCTGGTGGCCTTCATTTCTTTTTTTTTTTTTTTTGTCTTTTTGTCTTTTTTTCATGACCGGCAACAGATCGCAACCCTCAGTGTCGCGCCCGTACCGGACCGGGACCGGCAACGGGATCGCAACCCTCGGTGTTGCCCCCACTCCTCGCTCAGCCAGTGAGCGGCCGGTCTGTATGTGGGATCTGAACCCTCGGCGGGAGCGCCGCCGCGCTTCCCAAGCGGCGCACTGTAGCAGTGTGCCACCAGGCCGGCCCCTCCTTCGTTTCTTTATGTAGATGCACATTTTCATCTGGTGTCATTTCTCTTCTGCTTGAAGAACTTCCTTTAACATTTTTTATAGTACAGTTCTGCTGATGGTGATGAATTATCTCAGATTTTGTTTCTCTGAGAATGTCTTTATTTCACCCCCTCTTTTGAAGGATATATTCACTGGATATAGAATTTTAGGTTGACCTTTTTTTCTTTTATCACTTCTGTCTTGAATTGATCCTGGTGATAATTATTATCTTTGTTCCCCTATACGTGGTTTCTTTTCCTTTTCTTTCTCTAGCAGAGATATCAACCTGAGTACATTTTCTTTTCTTTTCTTTTTTTTTTTTTTTTTTTTTTTTTTTTTTTTTTTTTTTTTTTTTTTTTTTTTTTGGTTTGCTTTATTTAAGACTTCTCTTTATCACTGTATTTTAGCAACTAGATTATGATGTGTCTTTGTATGAGTTTTTTGTGTGTATTCTGGTTGGAACTTATTAAGCTTCTTTGAATGTTGGTTTATAATTTGCATCACATTTGGAAAATTTTCAGCCAATTCTTTAAAGATTGTTTCTGCTCTCCTATCCCCTTTTTCTGGGACTCCAATTACATACATGTATGTTAGTTCACTTCGTATTTTCCCACAGGTCACTGAGACTCTGTTTATATTTTGGGTCAGCTTTTTTTCTTCTTTCTATGTTTAGTTTGAATAGTTTCTATTATTTTCAAGTCTTCTTCATTGTCTAATTTAGTCTTAATCTACTTTAGTAAATTTTTCATTAGATTATAGTTCTCTTAAGAAGTTTTCTTTCTTTTTTATACCTTCTATTTCTCTTATTACATTCATTTTTTAGATCCTTGAATATGTGGATTTACAATAGTTTTTTTTTTTTTCCTTTTTGTCTTTTTTACTGACCGCTAACGGGATCGCAACCCTCGGTGTCGCACCCGTACCGGGGCCGGCAACGGGATTGCAACCCTCAGTGTTGCGCCCGCACCACGCTCAGCCAGTGAGCGGGAACCAGTCTCCACATGGGATCCGAACCCTCGGCAGGAGTGCCGCTGCGCTCCCAAGCGGCGCACTCTCCAGTGTGCCACCGGGCTGGCCCTACAATAGCTTTTTAAAAGACCCTGTCTTCCGAGTCAGTTTATGTCATTTCCAGGTCCATTTCTACTGACTGATTTTTCTCTTGGTTATGTCTCATTTTCCAGCTTCTTCACATGTCTGGTAATTTTAGATTGCATGCTAGAGTGTATGAATGGTTTGTTGTTGAATATCTGGATTTCGTTTTCTTCATCAGATGGTATTGAATTTAAAAGTTTTTAGTTAGCACTTTAATTACTGTGCATAGCTTGATCCTTTGCAGGTTTATTTATTTATTTATTTATTAATTTTTTTGTGCAGGTTTATTTTTAACTTTTGTAAAAAACTTTTTCTTAAAGGGTCAGATAGTAAATACTTTAGGATTGCAGGCCATATTGTCTCTATTGTGAACCCTCAGCTCTGCTGTTTTAGCTCAGAAATGTAGGTAAGAAATATGTAGCTGAACGGCATGACTGTGTTCCAGTAAAACTTTAAGGCAGCCAACTGTGGGCTGTATTTTGCCATCCCCTTTACTGTAGGGTTGGTTAAGCCTGCTGCTAAGGCATGACCCTTCTGGGGTCTCTTCTGAATGCTCTTGATGTTTAATGAGGTCTATCTGGCTGTTGGAACTTGAATGTTTCCAGCCTTCGTGTGAGCTCTAGGAATTGTTCAGCTTCCTGGATTCTCTGCCTGGCCTTGTGGTTTCTCATCCTGTGCTCAAACAGCTTAGTTTCTAGCCAGAAACTCAAAGGGCTCCCTTTGCAGATTTCTGGAGTGCACTCCTGCAGTTTCCTCCTTTCCTGGACCCTGCTCCAGGTTCCAGCAGCCTTGTCCTCCCTGAACTTGCGTTTTTTCTCTGCAGCTTAGCAAGGCATCCACGCTCTATTTGGTTTTCCTCTCCACGGACCGGAAGGTGGGAAGCGCCTTTAAGCAGAAAGCGAGATGATCTTAGTTCTTACCTTGTGTGTTTACCTTCTCTCAGGACCATAGTCCTGTGCTACTTTTTGTCCAAAGTCTGAAAATACTTGTTTCATATGTTTTATTCAGTTTTCTAGTTTATAGTAGGAGTGCAAGTTCAAATCCTGTTCCTATATCATGGCCTATATCTATTCCCATATCTATTCAAGTAGAAGTCTTTTTATTTTCTTTTTTATTGATAAGTCATTTAAGTCTCTTTTATTTTGTTTATTTATTTACTTATTTGTTTATTTTTTTGGCAGCTGGCTGGTACGAGGATCCGATCACTTGACCTTGGTGTTATAACACCATGCTCTAAACAACTTAGCTAACTGGCCAGCCAAGTCTCTTTTATTTTAATATATAGGTTTTTCTCTATCCCTTTCTCATATGTACAGTTTTTCTTTTTAAGGACCCAGACTGTTTGACTTGTTGAGTTTTCCAGAGTCTGGGTTTTGCTGATAAGAAATAAAGCCTTGAGAGTGTGTCATCATTTAGCATCTAGACAAGGCTTCTCCTCCTTAATTGCTCAATGGAATTCCAATTATCTTTGCATTTGGGAATGCCTAGTTTTGTGTGTGTTCTTTAAGCTAAAGTTTTGTAGATCTGGCAGGACATTTAACATTGAACCATGATACCTGCTTCAGAGGTGGTAAAAAAAGACATTTACCTTATGGTGGATATTTTCTTTTTTCTTTTCTTTTTTCTTTTTTTGTCCTTTTTGAGACCGGCCGCACGGCGCTCAGCCAGTGAGCGCTGTGAGCACACCGGTCATCCCTATATAGGATCCGAACCCGCGGCGGGAGCGCTGCTGCGTTCCCAGCGCCACACTCTCCCAAGTGCGCCACGGGCTTGGCCCTTTTTTTTTTGTTATGGTGGATATTTTCTTAAATGATTTTATCATGTGAACAGTTAGGCTGTGTCATTTATAGGTAGATGAGTTCATAACATTAATTTCATATATTGTAGTTTTTAGTTCTAGAACACACATTTGATTTTTTTTTAGTATTGATTTAGTTCCTTTTTGAGAATTACCCATATTTGTGCCCATTTTATTCATATTTTCTTTAATGTATTGATAATGAATATTTAAGGTTCTTTTCTGCTGACTCACATCTGGGCCATCTGCTTCTATTAGCCAGCTTTCTTCTTGATTATCAGTCGTGTTTTCCTGCCTTTTTGCCACATCTTATAATTTTTTTATCTGTCTAACCCTAGGTATAAAAACGGCCTGGAGAATGAACTTTCCTTTATTTCCTAGGGTGACTTGCTCTCTTTTTGTTTGGACAAGGGGGCCTCGTGGCTCTCGACCGAGGGCTCAGGCGTCTGTTTCCTTCCCCGACTGCTGCCCTGTAGGTTCTGTCTGTGCTTTGGCGGTGCGTGGCTTTCTCTTGTCACCTCCCGCCCCAGCCGCTTGCACAGTTGGCAAAGGTCTGGAGGAGGCTCTGGCTGTGTCTGAACAGGCCCTTTCTCGAGGATGCTGTGAGGCTGCAGGATTTGTGCTCTGCCCTTCAGTTTCTGCAGCCTGTGCAGCCCCTGGACTCGGTGACGTCCTGTGGGGGACACATGCTGTGTGTGTGATCGGAAGTGTCAGTGCTGTGCTGGCTCAGTGTGCTCCCTGGGGCAGCCCAGCCCTAGCCCAGGGGACAGATGGGTGGCTCTGCCGGCCGCCGCTCCTCTTGGCTGCAGGTCTTCTATCTGTTGTTGTTCCACAGCTTCCCATGACTTAAAAATGTGGTTTTTGCACTTTGTTTGGCTTTGATTTTTTAGCTTGTAGTGGCAGCAGCATTGTGAGTCTCCCTGGCCGCGTCCTGGCTGCGCCTTCTCTGTGTGGGAGTGGCAGCTCTCAATAGGGACATCCTCAGGTGAGGAATCTGGGGCTGGGGAGTCTGCATGGTGATGAGCATGACGCCAGCTCTCTGCTGTGGTTGGAGTTCCCTCCTGAGGGCCTCCCTGTGCTGCAGAGACCTCAGGAGCGACCGCCAAGTGTCGTGGCCCCCTCTGCAGACACAGGACAGTCGACCGTGACGGGGCAGCTTTCCCTGCCTGTGTTCTAAACGGTGCCCGCCACCACTGAGTCACGGCAGCGAGAGACTCGCAGCTCGGTCGGTGCTCTCCAGGCCATCTACAACAGCGGCAGACGGGAAGGGGTGATCCCAGACGGCGACGTCTGTGCGGCGCTGGCGGCGAGCCCCTGGGTCTGGCGCGTCTTAGTCCACACCCTCACGCAGACCACCCGAGCGGCTGTGTGGTTCCTGTCCTGTTTCACAGATGCAGAGACAGGCCAGAGGCCAGCTGGAGGGAGGGGCATGCCGGGGCCTGCTCTGAACTCTGGCTCTGATGTCCAAGGTGCTGTACAGGCCATCTCCAGAGCGATGTGAGGAGCGTGTTGGTGCCAGAGGGAGCGTCCTGAGAAACCCGTTAGGATGGAATCAAACCCGGGACTTGCTAGGGGTGGGGGTGGGGCTGGTGTGGCTTCATGACCTCGTCCTGGAACATGTGCGGGAACCCGCCTGGCGATGCCCTGCGTCCTGGCAGCTTCTCTTTTCCCTGTTGGGGACCTAGGAATGCACTTGGTCATGTCCCTGTGGCCTTGTTCTCTCCAGGCTCACTTGCCACCTGGCTAGGGCCAGGAGCCTTCCTGGAGCGGACGGTTCCCAGACCTCGCAGACATTTCTCATTTCACGTCTGAGATCCTGGGAGCCGAGGCGGCCCCTCCCCCACCCCGCACCATCGCGGCCCCGGCGCCTTGCTCTCTGGCAAGGCAGGACCTGCGTGTGTGGGTGGGGGCAGTGTCCTGCAGCCCCTGGACTCCCCAAGCTTGGACAAGCAAGCAGTCTGCCTCTGCTGAAGGCTACCTGGAGTGCTGGGGGAGCACATCGCAAGGGCAGGAGCTTCAGGGTGTGCAGGCCAAGCCCAGGAGAGTTAGCACGGAGGATGCCTCTTGCAGCCGGAGGGCCAGAGCGAGGCAGCTGCTGGCAGCAGGGGCAACCCAGCCTCCCCGAGGGACGGGGCTCCTTGTGCTCCCGGCTGCTTCCCTCAGGTAGGACTGGAGAGGTGGGTGACACGCTGTGATGCGGGGGCTTCCACGCCAGCCTCAGCCTCTGGGGTGTCCTTGCTGGGTGGTCCCCTCAGCCCCTCTGCCCTCTCTAGCTGCCCCCGGATCTGGCCAGTGCCCTTGAGCCTGCTGATTCTGCAGACATAGGTCACTTGGCGGCTCAGTGGGGTCTAGTGTTGTGGGCACAGTGCAGACCAGTGAGATAGTCAGTGCAGGAGAGGAGGGCTCAGGTGGGTTGTGGGTGGTGTGCCAGAGGCTGCTGCGCTGACTCCCAGAGGCAGGTGGTGGTGCACGGCAGGCTGCGCAGGCCCTGCTGATGGGTAGGACACACCCAGCAGTCGGATGGGACATGGACACCCCCTGCCGTTCTCAGAGGAGAAGCAGAGAAACAGTTGCCCAGCCTGAAGGACTACTGTGGCTGGTCTTGAAGGCAATATCGGCAGAGCTTACGGACTTGGATATGTTTTTGTGATGTTTATGGATTTCAGATATGAAGAGAAAATCCTGTGTATTCCCAGAGAGAGCAGATGAGCAGATTACCTGCGAAGGAAAGAGACTCAGGCTGGCCTGGAGCCCTCTTGGGTGGCACTTGTGCCAGGTGCAGTGCAAAGTCATAGAAAACTTTTAGACAGGTATACAAGGAAAATCCCTCTGGGAACCACACTCCTGCTTTTCTTTTCATCCTGGTGGTGACGTTCATCTTCCCTTCGCCATATTCCTCCTGGTAACTTGCCATATTTATATGGCAATATATATTCATGGTTTTTAGGGCATGGGGTAGGGAAGGTTTTTTTTCTTTTTATACTAATGGAATGTACTATCTATACTACTCCGCAGCTTGCAAGTTTATTTGCAAAATACTGAAACTTAAAAGAATAAATTTCCCCATAAGCATGCCCCTTTCAAAGAGGTGAGTGTCTCCACCCAGATCAGCAGTGTGGATGATGCGGCTGCAGTGCTGTGGGCTGCAGACTTGGAGGGGGGCATGGGCAGGGTGGCAATGGGCTAGGCTGCTGTTGAGATGCCCAGGTGGGCAGCAGGGGGCGGTGTGGGCTCCTGAGATTTAGAGCTCGAGGCAGGGAGAGGGGAGCTGTCGGGTCTCATGGGTTTTGGGGTGAAGGTACCTGTGTAGACGTGTGGGCCTGGGCACAGGCATGCCCGCCATTCTCATGGGAGGAGGGCGCGTTGGTCACAGTTACGGGGGAGCTGGCAAGCATGCAGGCCCGCGCCAACACCTAGGTGGGTCTGGGGTGGGTTGCAGTAGGTTTCTCTCCAGTGTCCGCTGTGTGCTGGTGATGTGTGCATGCCCCAGACAGGAGGAGGAGCAGGAGTCTGAGGAGGGTGGCCCGAGGGGAGGGACTGAGACAAGGATGGGAGCATGTCCCCATTGTGGGACGGGACCCCTGACACTGTGTGGTGGATGTGTGTCACTGCACAGCTGTCAGGCGCCCTCTGTCCTTCATGCCCCACATGCTTGTCTGGCACGCATGTGTGTGTGTTGGGGGGGATATGTCCCACCCCTCTGCTGCTCACTGCTGCCATTTCTAGACTTTTGTGGTTAACGATATTCTAGTGAAACCTTTTTCTTACTATAAATTCTTAGACCAGTGCTAGGTCAGAGACGTTACTGAGGTTTTGGCTGAAAGTGTTTGGTTGGGGAAGAAAACGCCCACGAAGCGTGCACTCGGTGCGTGTCTTCAGCAGCAGGTACTGGGAGCCGTGTGGGTCTCCATGTAGCAGTCAGGACGATGGAAGCAAGGTCATTCCCTATGAGTAGCTCAGAGCATGTTACGATTTCCCTCTTGGAAGCCTCATTTGAGGGACCTTGGGCCAGAGGCAGCAGGGCCGCAGAGGCCCCGTGCTGCCTTTTTCTGCTGCGGGCCGGTCAGTGGTGCCCGTGCCTCCCTCCCGTGCAGGTCCGAGTTCGCTGATGCCATCCTGTCTGTGCATCCCTCCGACGTGCTGGACATGCCCGTGGATCCAAACGAGCCCACGTACTGCCTGTGCCACCAGGTGTCCTATGGGGAGATGATCGGCTGTGACAATCCAGATGTGAGTGGGACACACTGGTGCTGGGGCTGGGTCTCGTACAGGGTGGGTGGGGGTGTCGGCATTTCCTGTGTTCCATGCACAGAGCACGCGAGGTGCTGACTGCAGCTTTTCCCTTTATGTTGCAGTGTCCAATCGAGTGGTTTCACTTTGCCTGCGTGGACCTTACGACGAAACCCAAAGGAAAATGGTCAGTATGGGGGTGCTGGCTGCATCTCCTCCCGGCCATTGGGCGTCACGCTGCTGGCCTCTCCTGAGACAAGGCTCTTGGTTGCCAGGAACTGGGTTGTGAGGCTGGTGCTGGGTGGCAGCAGCTTAGCGGGACCCGAGTCTTCTGCCTGGCTGCTGTTGGTGTGGCTGTGGGTGCCCTGGTGTCACCGCAGCACCTGACATCTGCTGCCTGCCTTACCCAGGGACGTGTCATTATGTTTATATGATGTTTACATTTGCATTATCCTCCTAAAGAACAGTTGTTCTGACACTTGAATGAGGTAGAGATCACTGTAAATAGAAATGAGAAATGAGGGGTCTTCTCCCCTAGGGAAATTTTGAGAAAGGGTGAAGAGTTTGAGAATTAAACTTGCTGAACACGGCGTGGGCTGGCGCGCTGCCGGGTGGGTGGGTGTCTGTGTAATCCAGACGCGGTGCAGGAGGCCTGGGCGGTTCCTCTTCTGATCGCCGGTGCAGTTGGCGGTGGCAACTTTGTGCATTGTGGTTCCTAAGATTTTACTTAAGTGCAAGCCTGGTTCTGTTTAGCTGTGCTGAGAATGGATGTGTGTTCTCAAGATGAAACCGTAGAAACATTGCCCTCCTTACGTGTAGCTCCCTGCGTTTGTCACGGTGGTGTGTTTGCCTGTTGTGTAGATGGATAGACACTCCTGTGGACTAGTCCTTGGCTGGTGAGAGCAAGTTGTCCTCAGGTCTTTGTGAGACAGTGGGGGAAAAGGAGGGGTGGATGCCATGTGGCTGAGGGCTCCTGATCCAGCTCACTGATTTCACAGGATATTGACACAAGCCCGCCTTGTCCTGGGCACCGGTGACACCACACAGCTCCCTGCCTGTGTGTGCTGTGGGACAGAGCCCATGGAATTCCAAGAAGGGACATAGCCCTTGCTGTGCCCCAGGCCTGGCAGGGATGTGATGGGCAGGGACTGGTGGTGGGGTGGTGTATTAGTCCATTTTGTGTTGCTATAACAGAATACACGGAAATGGGTGATTTGTAAAGAAATTGCAGTTTGTTTGCTTACAGTTTCTGAGGCTGAGAAGTCCAAAGTCCATGTGGTGGTGGTGACAGTGACCCAGGGGTTTCACATTGCAAGATGGTGGAAGCAGAGAGAGAGAGGGAGGTGCCAGGATCTTTTAAACAACCAGCCCTCGTGGGAACTATAACAGAGCGAGAACTCACTCATTAATCCCCCTCCCCCAGGGAAAACATTAATCCATTCATGAAGGATCCACCCCCATGACTCAGTCAGTTTCCAACACTGCCACCACATTCAGGATCAAATTTCCACGTGAGTTTTGGCAGGGACAACACATCCAAACTCTATCATTCCTCCCCTGACCCCCAAAACTCATGTCCCTCTCACATACAAAATACAGTCATTCCATCCCGACAGTCCCAAAAGTCTTAGCTTGCTCCAGCACCAACTTAAAAGTCCAAAGTTCACAGTCTCATCTGAGACCAAAAGCAAAAGTCCTTCCAGTTGTGAACCTGTAAAAACAAAACCAAATTTATCTACTTCCAAGATACAATGGTGGAACAGACATTGGGTACACATTTCCATCCCAAAAGGGAGGAATAGACCAGAAGAAAGGGGTGACAGGTCCCAAACAAGTCTGAAACCCAGCAGGGCAGGCATTAAATCTCAAAGCTGGTGAATCAGGTGTCTTGATTCCATGTTCGACCTCTGCATGCTGTTGTGGGGGTTGGGTCCCCAAGTCCTCAGGCAGTTCTGCTCCTATGGCTTTCCTGGTCTCAGGTGATGCTTTAGTTCTCCCAGGCTGGCATTGCACGTTGGTAGCTCCACAGGTCTGGGGTCTCCATGGCAGACCCGTTCTCATGGCTCCACTAGACATGGCACTGTTGGGGTTTCTTTGCTGCAACTCCCACCCCACATTTCTGCTCAGCATTGCTCTAGGGAAGGTTGTCTGTGGTGACTCGATTCCTGTGAGAGATCTCTTCCTGGGCCCCCAGGCTTTTCCATACATCCTTTGAAATCTGGGTGGAGGCTCCCAAGCCTCCACAGCCCTGGCATTCTGTCAGCCTGCAGACCTAACACCATGTGGATGCCGCCAAGACTTCAGGCTTGTATTTTCCAAAGCTGTGGGTCCAGCCACACCTGGGGACAATTTAGCCACAGCTGGGGCAGCCAAAGCAGCCAGGGTGCTGGTGCTGGAAGCAGATTCCTGAGGTGGTCCTGGGCAGTGAGCCCGTGGAGGGTGTCTTAGGCCTGTTCCCCAAGACCATTCTCTCTCCCTAGGCCTTTGGGCCTGAAATGGAAGGGCTGGCCCCAGAGGCTTCTGCAATGCCTTCAGGGCCCATTTCCCCTTCTCTTGATAATCCCGTACTTTTGTGTTAATCTTCTTAACACCACTGAATTTTTCTTCTGAAAATGGTCTCTGCTTCTCAAACACTTGTCCAGGCTGCAAATTTTCCAAATCTTTACACTCTGCTTCCCTTTTAAGTTCTGGCTTTATGTCATGCCTTTGCCACCATAACTCAGCATAGGCTGTCACAAGTAGCCATGCAGCTTTCTTAATGCTTTGCTGCTTAGAAATGTCTTCGGCCAAATGGTCTGGTTCCCCACTCCTAAGTTCCAATTTCCACAAAGTCCTAGGGCATGGACACAATGCAGCCAGGTTCCTTGTCAGTTCACAGCAAAGTTGACCTTTCCCCAGTTTCCAATAAACCTCTTATTTCTATCTGAGCCTCCTTGGAAGGGTCTTTACTGTCCATATTTCTGTCAGCATTCTCTTGCCACCATGTAACCAGTCTCTATCAGGTGGGGTGCTGTGACAGCTGCCACCATGCTTGGGCTCTGTTTCTGAAGGGATGGTGGTTCCTGAGCTGGTGAAAGGGATGCGGGAGAAAGAGCAGGCGGTGTGCTTTGGGGTAGAGCACCAGGCAGGGAGGTCTGATTTGAGTTTGATTTTGGACATTGGGAGTTTGAGTTGTTTGCAAGACTTGCAGGTGGAAAAATCTAGTAGGCAATGGGAAGTGATGGGAGCTGTCACTGCTCATCTGTGAGAGCGTGTAAACTGGGGTCTCGGAGGACACGCAGAGCTGGTGGGGTGGGGTGGGCTGAAGCAAGGGTGGCGCAGGGATGCAGAGGTCTCTTTGTGGCTTGTTCCGTGATGGGTGGGGGTGGAGCGGGGACGCAGAGGTCTCTTTGTGGCTTGTTCCCTGGTGAGTAAGCCTTGGCCCTTTCTGGCTGACAGACTTGCAGCGTGGCCTGCATCCTGAGGCTTGCATGCTGTGCATGGAGGCTGTTAGCACAGGCGGGCCTGGGCATGCTTAGGCCCACATCCTGCAGGAGATGATGTCAGGCATCACACGTGCATCAGCTGCCCCCGCCTGGGGACCTACTAGAATGTCCCATAGAGTCATGGGTGGCTGCCACTGTCCAGGAGCGTTCAGAGCAGCCCCGAGTCTGAGGCTCCAGAATGTGCTTGGCCCACAGTCCCCAGGGAGTGCTTGTGAAAGACGCACTCGACTGTGGGCACCAGTGACCCTGTTATCACCAGTGACCAGGGAAGAATGGTCCATCTGATCATCTTGTACAAAAACGATTTTGCCCATTGATGTTTCTGTCACCCTCAAAGCAGACGCCCCATGCAGGGTGACGCATGCAGCGGCTTCCCCCAGCCGGAGGGCCGAGGCCCCACCATGCATGTGGCTCTCTCTGGCGCCGTCTCACCGGGGACAGGGCCTGGTGTCTCCCATGCTCGCAGCAGTGACGCAAAGGGCCGGTCCCTGTGCCTTTCTCCTCACAGGTTCTGTCCTCGGTGCGTTCAGGAGAAGAGGAAGAAGAAGTAGGAGAGGCTGTGTCCCTGGCTGCATCCCCAGAGGAGCAGGCGTGATCCTTCAGCACGCTGCAGTGTCTTCTTTCAGTTTAAGACCACCTTGTTTCAATTGAATAACTCAGTGGCCAGTTGTAATTCTGGATGTTTCCGAAAACAAGAAACCACCAAAACCTGTTTGCACAGAGGGTCAGTCTTGCAGGGGCTTGCCACAGTGACTTTATTCTTGTGACTTTCATCCAGACTCCCCTGCCCCGAACGCGGCAATTGCTGAGTGAGCCCAAGGGGACTCGGAGAGGGGTTGGCAAACTTGGGCTGCTAGGCGGACACATTTTAAGCCGGCACACTGCCACCACTCTGCAGTCAGAGGGTCGACCTCTCATGGTCATCTGTAGTTTACTGGGACTCTTTTGTGCAACACGGGGCTCCCCATGTCCCCAGTGCCACCGTAAGCACATGCGTCACTCAGTGAGCCGCGTGTGCGGAGGGCCCAGGGCAGCGCTCACCCGGTGGCTGTCCACACTCCGCTCTGACTCTGATTCCGGCGACCGTGGACTCTCAGCGAGGACACCTGTGACGTGCCTGGGAAGGGCTGTGGGCTCCTCCCGGGAGGAAGTGGCCCTGCCTCCCTGTGCACTGCCCTTTTAGTTTGGACTTGCGGCCCTCCCTTGGCCGGGTTTGCCTCCTCGGCCAAACGGCTCTTTGCGAGCCAGGAGCCAGCGGGCTGTCGGTCCCGTGGCCAGCACCGAGCATCCGGGCCGAGGCCGCGGCTCTCTGGGAGTTCCTGATGTTTTTACTGTGAAGATGGAGTTACTGTAGTAGCATGAAGACCGTGGGGTCTGTGTGTCTATGAAGTCGACTAAGCTGATTTTAAAACTCTGTTTATGCTGCATGTCACTCGACCGGCAGCTTATGTCCAAGGGGACTATGGTTGTGTGATGTGATTGTGAGCTCGTGTGTGCAGTAGCAGCTCCACAGTGAAGCTGCGAAACTAGAGCGTCCTTCGCGTTTAATCGGCGTTCACCAAACCGATTTTGAACCGTCTTTTTGGTAGTAGTTGGGGAAAAATGCATCCTTTTGGTCTGTCGAGACACATTTGTGATGGTACCTACTGTGTGACCTCAGAGAGCATCTTCAGACTCTCCGAAACCTCTGGCATGCGTTCGGAGGAGTTAGAGGATTCCCGAAGAACTCAGGGGAACCTGTTCCCGTCCTCACACCAGGAAAAGAAACCCGTGAGATAGAAGTGAAATGTGAAATTCCCAATTTAAGAAGAGCCTCCTTTTCTTTATGAGGAGGGTCATCTGGAGTGATAGACTTGTTTCCTTCTGATGGCCCCGTTAATAGTATACTTTCCTCCTAGTTTTTAATGTTTCACTGAGGAGAGGAGATAAAGCAGAAAGGAACTTGTGGAGCTCTGTATCCTAGACAGTGCCACCCTGCACATAAGTTAGCATTCAGTAAACAAGAACGTCAAGGGATGGTGGCGGTCAGGGTGGTCTCCAGATCTATGACTGTCAGCAGTTCTTTGTCCCCGCAGGGCCTTCTGACTGCCAGTCCTTTCCAGGAGCGAGCCAGGGCGCTTGCCGTCACCTGGCTGTGGGTGTGGGTGAGTTGGTGGGTGCTGACGCTCCCAGGTGTCAGGTGCTGGGCAGGTGAGAGGGCACGGCGGCTGCTGCGGTCCCTCCCTGTCGGCCCCCCAGGTCTGAGGGAGCTTTCTGAGAATGGATGCCATGCTGTGGCCCAGAAAGAAGAGGGTCGGGCTGGCATCAGCAAGAGCCGGCTGGTTCTCTGCTTCACACCCTCAGTCTCAGCTGTGGCTGTGAGACTAGAGATGTGTTTTTATTTAGTAACTTAGCTTTTTGTTAACGCATGTGTTTAAAAATGAAAGACTCTTTTACCATTTTTTGTGGAGAGGAATAGGTAAGTGTAGGGAGTTTTTAATAAGGCAATGCCTGATGACTCTTTAGAAGCTAATTTAATGCTGAGCAGTTCACACCCACTGTTACCACCGGGAGATGGTGTGTGTTGACGTAAGGTTTTTGATGGCTGCTTTGGTTTCGATCGATGTCTGGCTTCCTGAGGTCTTGCCGAGTCCACAGGGACAGCTGTCTTCTGTTCATGAAGCTTCTGTTTAACACGTGATGCTGTCTTCTCATCTGTCACTGTATGTCAGCCCATGTCTTGTTTTTAATTTAAAAAAATTTTTTTTCTATACTTATCTGTTTTTAGTGTTTTATTTTTGCCAGTTACAATAATATCACCAAAATAATATACATATAGCTTTGGAAAAACCCCAGAAAACATGAGAATAGGAAAATTTCTGGGGCTGGCTGGTTAGCTCACTTGGGTGAGTGTGGTGCTTATAACACCAAGCTCGAGGGACCCCCGTACTGGCCAGCTGCAGAACAAAATAAAAAGAAAATTTCTTGGGCCGTTGTTTGGATCCTAACTGAATGCCTTTCCTGATGGTCAATACTGTCTGTGAGTGGGAAAGACTCTCAGGAATGGCCCTTCAGTTGGAAAAGAATGCCTTGTCACCTGGCTTGGCTTTGGCCCTGCAGGGACACAGGAGCCAGGCTGCTTGCACTGTCTGAGCATCACTCCAGAAGGCCTGGCTGCCCTCGCTCAGGGGCTTAGTCCTGGACCAACCCCCACCCCCACACCTGCCTGGCACTGGACCTGACCCTGGAGGTGGCCGAGGAACCAACTCCGTCTCTTGGATTGAGGGAGTTCTCTGCTGGACCTGGTGGGTCACTCCGGCAGCTTTATCTGAGCCAAGGGGGTGGGTTCTCCACAGCTGTGGGATTTGCCTGTAAAGGAAGGAGCGTTTTGCTCAGAGGAGAAGCAGAATCGTTTTCCTTGGTCTCAGTGCTCCATTATCAGTCAGCAATTTGAGGAGACCCTCTAGTTTTCCTATAGGATAAGGCATGCTACCTTAAAAAGTTTGTTAAACTGAGCCCCTCAGCCTGTGAATGTGCTAGTGGTGCTGTGGCCCAGGACACACCCCACGCCGACCATGCCCTGGCCCAGGTGGACGTGAGCCCAGTGTTGGTCAGGGCCATGGAGGCCGGTCTCTCCCAGCCCACCTGGTGCAGTATCGGCCCGGAGTCTTTGCAGGAGGAGGAGCCGGAGCTCTGGAGGGAGGGTCCTGCACACGGCCCCAGAAGGTGCGGTGCCTCCTGCGCGCACTCTCCGAGGGCACCTGCAGCCATCTGATGGGCGACTGCCCCGGGGAGAGGAAAAGCAGGTTCTTTCTGGTGGGTGGGGTGGGTGGTAGTCTTCACTGGCCTGCTAGAGTGAGTGCTTAGGTCAGCGAGTGATTAGCAGCATTTGAGAAGGCCCATAGACCCGCTCAGGGTGTCTGCCCGACGGGCCAGGGCCCCACACTAGGGCGAGGGAGTGGACATTCACCCCACGTGACCAGCCCGGGGTGGGGGT
>NW_007727863.1:105636-138419 GCF_000696425.1 Galeopterus variegatus | reverse complement strand
GTCCCCGGGGGGCGTGGGCCTGGGGCGGGTTGAGGTCCCCCCGGCGCGGGCTTGGGGCGGGTTGGGTCGCCTGCAGCTGGGCGTCGCCGCGGTGAGGCGGGACGCGGCCTCCCCGCGTGTTTCCTCGGGCGCGGGCTCGTTCGGTTCCCCGAGGTCGTCTGAGCGCCGGGCCGGGTGCGGGGTGGGGGGGGGGCGTTATCGGTGTGACAGGTGCCACATCCAACTTGACCCAGAGAAGTTCTCCTTCCTTTTCCTTCTTGTCTTTTTAAAAAAATTCTGCAAACATTTT
This sequence comes from Galeopterus variegatus, assembly GCF_000696425.1. Classification (NCBI taxonomy): domain Eukaryota; kingdom Metazoa; phylum Chordata; class Mammalia; order Dermoptera; family Cynocephalidae; genus Galeopterus; species Galeopterus variegatus. Next base: position 138,130 of record NW_007727863.1, on the reverse strand, counting down.
TTGAATTTGTGGTAAAACGTACATAAAACATGAAAATTAGCAATTTAACTACTTTTGAGTGCACCATTCAATGGCATCCTTCTGTTCCCTTTTAGTGCCTTAAATCCTAGTTTTGCTGTGAGAAGGCCTGAAAGGAGTCGTGGTTTTTGTAAGTGTCATTTGAATGTAACATTCAGGAGAGAAGGCACCAGCCATAAGGGTACAGTGAATTCTCATGAGGTGACCCCTGCAGGGTGGCCACTCCAGGATCAGCAGAACCCTCCCAGTGCTGTGTCCCCTGTGCCCCTCTGGCCCTGCCCTTCCCGCTTGTCCCCAGCGTGCAAGTTGCCGTGTGCTTCTGGGCCTGGGGCCAGGACCACAGACGCTGAACTCGGGCTGTGAGGGCCCCTGCTCTCGTTTCTCCATAGTATTCCACAGTGGCAGGTTCAATCACTTATTTTCTAGGCAAGAGTGATGGTGCCCCATCGGGTGCCCAGGTGGCCCACGTGGCTCTTCTGTGCCTCCCCGGGATGGTGGCGGACAGCCTGCACTCTTGGAGCCTCAGTGGAGCAGAGGAGGTGGCCGGGCAGCCCTTGGGGGGCCAGGGTGACCAGCCCATTGGCCTGCAGAGGCTGCTCCTCGACACCCTCCCGTGCCCCCGAGGTGACGCTGACACAGGAGCGCTACCGTGTGCAGCGGCTGCCGTTCTCCACGGTGTCTAAGGAGGACCTGGCTGCCTTTGAACGTATCGTCCCTGGCAGGGTTGTTACAGACCCAGAAGAATTGGAGGCTTCCAACGTGGACTGGCTGAGGACGTTCCGAGGTGGGTAAGGGTCAGCTCACACTGCACCCTCACGGGGGTGGGCTTGAGAAATAGAGGCGGGATGAGGCATGGAAAGCTTGACCGTTGGGGGCAGGGGGCATAGAGTTTACTGTCACATGTCCATTTTCATGCCTTTGAAGGAAAGCTGTGTTGTGGTGGTGACTTTAAAGTGTTCTGAGAATAAAATCTATAGGAGTTTATTGGTGGTGAGTGACATCTGCAAATTAACAGAGAAAACAGTCCCCTGGCTGCTCTGGGAGGGGTGTGTGTGTGTGTTAAATACTACACGCTTCTTCTCAGCTCTCTATCAGTTTCCTCAGGCTGCTGTAACAAATGACCACGAACTGGCTTAAGACAGTAGTAATTTATTTTCTGAGTTCTGGAGGCCAAAAGCCTGAAGTCAAGGTGCCAGCCCCACCCCGTCCGCTAAGGACCCCACAGGGGCGATGCTGTCTGTTTAAGAGCCTACCACTTGTCACGGGGCCTGGGGCTCATGTATGTAGTAATTTATTTTCTGAGTTCTGGAGGCCAAAAGCCTGAAGTCAAGGTGCCAGCCCCACCCTGTCCGCTAAGGACCCCACAGGGGCGATGCTGTCTGTTTAAGAGCCTACCACTTGTCACGGGGCCTGGGGCTCATGTATGTTGTCCCTGGAGGCAGGTCAGGTGGATGCCCGCCCTGTGCTCAGCCATGGCTTGGCGCTGCTGCCTGGGTGTCCACAGGCAGGTGAACCTCAGGGCCCTCCCCTGCAGAATGGGGATCAGAGCCCCCGCCTCAGGGGGACACTGTGTGGGTGAAGGAGGCTTGCAGCTCAAGGCTTGGGTTCTTGTGCTCCTCGCCTGCTGGAGGTTGACACCCGGGACAAGCAGCTGCTGTAACTGGGACTGAGGGGAGACCACCACTCCCCTCCCCTGCCCTGCCCGAGCCCGACTGGACAAGAACTGGCTGCCCCCGGGGCTCTTCTCTCTGCTCAGCTGCTCTCCTGGGAACCCTTGCAGCAGGCAGTGTGTCCTGAACTTCTTTTCTTGCCACCCTGAGCCCGGTGAGGGCAGCACTGGGTCCCACTCCTCATCCTTCAGCCCACAGGCTCAGGCCAGAGTGTCCGCTGAGTGGGAGTATATTCAGGTGACTTGTCAGATCATTTAAAAAACCTGACCTTGGGGTTGTGTAGAAAATATATGCTGTTAAAGGCTGATTGAGATCTTACAGATTTTCTTAGGAACTGAGATTTTACATGAAATAAGAAACTGCTATTAAACATTTCCTCATTCAAAAGTTAGAACACTTACTCACGGATGAATCCTGCAAATATTTAGTGAGCACTCCACAACGTGCCTGCACTGGTTGAAAGGTTGGGGTCCTGCAATGTGAAGATAGAGGCTGAGCCCTCAGGGGAATCACCTGGGCAAGCTGCCTGGAAGGGCTTTCCAGGAGCAGGAACAGCCAGCACAAAGCCTTCGAGCAGGGCTGTGCTCGGTGTGTTTAAGGAGCTTCGAGAAGCCCGGTGCAGCTGGAGAGGATGGAGGGTGGGGGGAGGTCAGAGAGAGACTGGGGCTGGCTGGTGAGGCCTTAAGGGCGATGTAAGTCCTGGCTCTTCCTCTGAGCTGATGGGAAGTTCCTTGAAGGCCGTGAGTGGACAGGAGCCCGCGTGTGGCTGCCGTGTGGAGAGGAGGCTCTCGAGGCCTAAGTGTGGAAGCCGGGGCCTCAGGCGGAGACCGAGGGCGCGGAGCCTGGCCAGTGCGGAGGGATGAGATGTAGTCAGGTTCTGGGACTATCTGACTTACAGGGTGGATCCTCCAGGATTTGCTGAACCATCGATCAGTAGGATGAGGGTGAGAGAGAAGGAGGAGTGGGGAGGCGGGGCGTGTGGCCTGAACAGCTGCGAAAACTGGATTTCATTCTCTGGGTTGAGGAAAATTACAGGAAAAGCAGGTCTGTTGGGGAACACCAGGAGTTTGGGTTTGGACATGCTGAGATGGTCGTGGTGAGGGGCCACTCAGGCCAAGGGACAGGCGAGTCTGGAGTCCGGGGTCCCGAGGCAGGGTGACCATGGTCAGGGAGAGGAGGCGGAGCAGGCCTAGTGGTGGGGGGTTGCAGGAGAGCCCAGGGAGTATATTCTAGAAGATGAAGAAAGCCTCCCTGGCAGGAGGGGTCTGCTGGTTAGGTGTGGCTGTGGGGACCAGTTAAGACGAGGAGCTGGCCGTCGGGCGGGCATTGTGGGAGTCTTTGGTGATCTTGGAAGGGACTGTGGAGGCGAGAAGGGAAGGCGTGCTCGTGGGGACGTCTTGTGAAGCTGTGCTGTCCCAGGAGGGAGAGGTGGGTGGGGCTTTGTGGGAAGCAGGGGTCCAGAGCAGGGTTATGTTTGTCCCACTTTTTAGCTTCAAGGGGAGAGAGCCATTCCAGCAGGTTTGTAGGATTGGTGGAATGATCGCGGAAGAGAGGGGAGCTGAGGCAGTGGGGACAGCAGAGCCTGGAGTGCAGGCTCCAGCGCAGTGCAGGGCGGGGTGGCCGCGGGCAGCAGGCGCAGGGCAGAGGGTGGGGGACGCTGCGGCAGCTCATGTCCTCAGCAGAGCAGGAGCAAGTGGGCTGGCTGTGATGAGGGCGTGCGGAGGGGCGGTGCAGGTGTCACTCGTCCTCTAGGGCTGCGAGAGGGAGGTGCGGGGTGAAGGCGAGGTGGTTTCCAGAGGGTGACCACTGGTTACACCAGGCGGGTGTCGCTGTGGGGCATTTGAGGGTGCGAGCTGGAGCGCTGCGTGGTGTCTGGGGAGCGCAGTGCTCAATGTGATTTCTGAGCAGTGGGGCTGAGCCCGATGTGGAGTGAGTGGCTGATGCAGGCAACCCAAGTCCCTGGTCAAGTTGGCAAACTCCTTCTGTAAAGAGCCAGATAGTAAATATTTCAGACTTGCAGGCTGCATGTCACTGTCACAGCTGCCCATCTGCCGTTGCAAGAACAAGGGGACAATGGGTATGGCTGTGGCTCTGCGAGGCTTTGTTTGCAGAGGTGGCATGGGTTGGATCACCCGTGGCCGTGCCTCCCTGGCATGGGTGGATGCGGGAGTCCCCGGAGCACTCCAGGAGGAGGGCTGAGAGAGCAGCAGGGAGCGGGATGGTGGCTGGGACCTGTGGCTGCTCTGCTCTGGGGACACACGTGAGCGACAGAGCAGTCTGGTGGTGGATTTAAAGGACGAGGCACCTGGAGGAGGCCGTGGGTGCAGGAGGGTACCTCCCCCACCCCCAGCCCAGTGGTCCCTGGAGTGAGGGAGAGGAACCAGCGCCCTCAGAGGGCCACGGGGAACACAAAGACCATGAAACAAGAAGGTGGCGGAAAGGCCCGCAGGCCGAGACCCGGGTGTCCCAGAGTGGCGGCGGAGAGTGAATTGGGTGAGACCATGGTTCTTGGAAACGTGGAGAAGTGGTTGCTGCCGGCATGTAGTGGATGAGGGTCTAGGATGCTCAGCATGCTGGGGTGCGAGGGAAGCCCCCCAGCAGGCCTCGGCACTCTGCTGAGAAGTGCCAGAGGGTATTTGGACAGGTGGGAAGGGGCAGGCCCGAGAGGAGGGGTTCCCTGACCCTTGTGTGGGGCCAGTTTTTCTGCCTAGAAATGTTCAGGGGACTGGTCCCTGCCCTGGCCTGGGCAGCAGCTGAGCCTTTTCAGCTAGACCCTCTTCCTTCAGTTTGGGGCGTTTTCTTCAGTTATCTCTTTGAGGATTTCCCACTTCCATGACCCCATTCTCTCTTTGTGGAGCTCCCATTATTAACATATTGGAGGACATTTGGAGTGACTCCCCATTTCATCTCCCCCTTAGAAGGCAAATGTCATGAGTGGGAAATACCATTTTTGTTCCCTGTGCCTGACACTCGGGTGGGTGCTCAGATCTTGGCTGAGAAATGCTGCTGCAGACACATCAGAAGGTTTTCTGTGCCAGGAGTCCCATGAGCTCCTGAGCTTGCTTGGGATGGCAGGAATGCAGTGAGTGCTGCTGACAGAAACTTCGTGGTGACCAGGGTCCCCGTCAGTGCTGCACTAAAGGATCAGGGCCAGGGCCCAGACCCCGGCAGCCAGCCCTCTCTGCAGAAATAGTTCATTTGATGAAAAACGAATAAATTACTTTCAGAATTAGAAAAGGCAAGATAGAAACTACAGCCCAATTCTTAGAGCCCCACGGAGAGCAGTGACAGAACACCTGTGATTGTCCTGCAGCCTCCATTGCCTGCTTAAAGTCCTTTCAAAGAAATTGAAAAGGCAGAAACTTGATCGTCTTGGGACAGCTGTAGTTAGGATGCCAGCCATGCTTAGAGGGGCTCCCATGCCTGCATCTAGACATCAAATAAGTCATGGCAGTGAAGAACCTCAACCCAGTGAGTAGAGCAGGAACGCGTGAGCCACACTCATCTGAACAGATAGCTAAACAATAAATAGACAGGAGACAGGGGAAAGCCATTCCATACAGTAGAAACTGAACAAGAACTGCAGGCAGATGGATTTAGAAAAAACACTGGCAGCCATCATAATAACCGATTCAGGCAAGGAAAATCAACAGATGCTAAAATCAACGGGTAAATGTTTGAGGAGCAACGGGATTTACACAGTCTCAAAGTGTCTGCCCATGGGATGCTTGTTAATTACAAAGGGAAACACAGGAACTTTTTGGTGGCGAAGCTGGCAGATACCCCCTTACCGTGGGATCTGAGCCACCTCCACCAGGTGGACGCCAGGCGCCTCCAGGGCCTGCACATCTGTGGGGCCGCTGCCTGAAGGGCCCAGCTGTAGTAACCCCTGCAAGCCGATCCTCAGTGGCTGCCTGCCACTTCCCACCAGCGTGTGATGCGGGACCTGTTTTTAACATCTTGCTCTCGTACTGGAGTGTTTGTGGGCTTCCTGGTAACCGTGGTTGTGTGGGTCACCTCACCGAGGAAGAGAAAGTGCCTGTAAAGAACATTCTTTTGGGCCAGTGTGGATGGGCATAGTCTGAGTTGTCTGACATGGGCTCTTTTCTGTCTCAGGCTGTAGCAAGGTGCTGTTGAGGCCCAGGACGACGGAGGAGGTGTCCCGCATTCTCAGGTAACGCGAAGGTGTGGTGGCTCCTTGCACTGCCTGGTTTCCTTGGGGGCCTGTCCGCAGCAGGAGGAGAGGCGGACATTGTGAAGCCTGCAGTGGCTGGGGGCCAGAGACGCAGGGAGGAAGGTCCCATGTTGCCTGGTGTCTCAGGGCCTGGGCTGAGCCCCGCAGAGGGGCCAGCTCCTCCTGTGAGTGTGACACCTAGCACACTCGCCAGGGAAGAGAAGTAGCCTTTCCTTTAAAAAAAGGATTTTTTCCTGATCGTGTTTGTACTAGTTCACTTTTGTCACTTATAATATAATACCTGGAACTGCTTATAACATAATACCTGAAATATTGTTTGTTTTTTTAATTTATAAAGAAACAATATTAATTACTTACAGTTTCAGAGTCTGGGAAGTCCAAAGTCCAGGGAACACACATGGTGAGGGCCTTGTTGGTGGTGACAATGGCAATGCAGCGCATCATGTGAGAAAGGCAGAAGCGGGGGAGCTTGTCACTCACTGTCCTTCTAAAGCCCTCAGAACCACGCCACGACCACCACTAAACTGTCAAATGGATCAATCCATTCACTAGCGCATGGTCCTCACAGTCCAGTCACCTCCCTCAAGCCCGCCTTTCTGTGACCATAATCAGATCTCCCACCCTCTTAACACCGTCACAGTGGGAGTTAAGTTTCTCACACATGGACTTTGGGAGGTGCCATTCAACCCATAGCAGTGCTCATCACAGAAAATTTTGGGGAAAAAAGAAAATCGTAAAGAAAAAACATGCATAACTTAATAAAGAACTTAATAAAGTAACCAATAATTCCTCCTCTAAAGATAACCTCTGATGACATTTTGGTTTTATCTCAGTGGTTTTTCTGCAGGCGTATGTGGTTTTTTAAAAATCGTTACCACGCGTGTCTGCGATGTTGCCTTTTTCCTGCACGTGACATTTCTTGGTGCTTGTTGGTCTTACACCCATTTTTAATGCATGTGAGGGATTCCACCCCAAGAATACACAACAGTTTACTGGTCCCCCAAAGCTGCCCATTCGGGTGGTCTGTGGTCTCACGTGATTGTAAACAATGCTCAGTCCTTGGCAGTGAGCTCTGGGCACGTTTGCCCCTCTCTGTTGGAATCCCTTGCAGGGTTTACGTGGTGTACACGAGCACATCGCCCCCAGGGGTGGGGAGCTCCCATTTTTCTGATTCCCCGCTCATCAGTCGCTTTAGGCTTTGCAGAGGTGGAGGCTGGTTGGCGAGGAGGCACCTGGAAGATTTTGACGCATCATCTGAGGGATGGTGGGCCAAGGACACAGGGACACGGCAGGATGAAAGGGAGTGTGGGTGGGTGGGTGGGAGCCCTCGTGAGCACCGGGCGAGCAGAAGGGATGGCACTGGGCGCTTAAGACTTGTGGTTCTTAGAGTTGAGGCTTCCTAGGACGTTAGAATCAGGGCCTCATATGCCACCTTGTCCATGAATTGGGGAAAACATCGGCTTCCATCTCCCTGCACAGTTTTAGGGCAGACATCTGCCTTACCATCCCTCACTCTATGGCTGGGGAGGAGCCCCCGCCGGGCTATGGGCAGGGGGCAGTGTGGCTGGGTGGCCAGGAGGCCAGGAGGGGGAATCAGGGTTTGGGGGTCAGGCGCAAGAGTTGAGACAGGGCCCTGACATCCGCCCTGCACTCCTTTGTCCCAGGCACTGCCATGAGAGGAACCTGGCGGTGAACCCCCAGGGAGGGAACACGGGCATGGTGGGGGGCAGTGTCCCCGTCTTTGACGAAATCATCCTCTCCACTGCCCTCATGAACCAGGTCATCAGCTTCCAGAGTGTGTCCGGTAAGCCTGTGCAGCGCGGTGGGGCGTGGGGCCGAGGGCGCCGTCCTGGTGTGGGTTGGAGCTTTCCTTCCTCGTCAGCCACTGGGGCTGTGCTGGGGGCAGGGGGCGGGGTCCTGGGCCAGGAAAGGAAAGCAGCCGCTGTTCAGCCACCAGCGCCTTTGGATGCACCTGCCACGGGCCACTTAGGTGACTTACATGTCTTCTAACTCCAACACTTTCTGGCCATGACAGCCCTTTCTGGAGGTGAGTGACAAGTGGAAAGGGGCTTCCCGTGCTCACGTGCTGCAGCGGATCTGGAAGTGCCACGGTCTCTGCCTCTAGAGCTGAGCTTCAGCACAGGCTGTGGGCATGTGGGCCCAGATCATTCTCTGGTCGGGATACCTGTGCACTGTAAGGTGTGGAACAGCATCCCTGGCCTCGCCCAACAGATGCCAGCAGTACCTGCATCCCAGAATGTCTCCAGACATTGTCAGACGTCCCCCGGGGAGGGGGCACAATCACCTCCAGTTGAGAACCAGTGCTGTATAGCAGTCTTTTCTCTGCTACTCCCTCCCATAAGCATGTGCACATGTGCGCATGTGTGCACGTGTGCTCGTGTACACGTATGTGAAGTTTTTCTTTATCACTGTGATCGAAGGTAATTTTTGGTCCAGATGTTTTGTTCTGGGGGGATGAGTGGGAGGGGGCACCTCCTCTCCTCAGCCGTGGCTCTGAGCAGATGTCCCTTCTGGGTGGTTTGCATCTCAGGGCGTGGCCCCTGGGTGGGATGCACCCAGTAGTGAGCGTTCTTGCTGGCCCAGAAGCCTCGAGCACTGTGGTAGCTCTGGTTGCTCTCTGCAGGGATTCTGGTTTGCCAGGCGGGGTGTATCTTGGAGGAGCTGAACCGGTACCTGGAGGAGCAGGACTTCATCATGCCGCTGGACTTGGGTGCGAAGGGCAGCTGCCACATTGGGGGAAACGTGGCGACCAATGCAGGTGGACTGCGGTTTCTTCGCTACGGCTCACTGCGTGGGACTGTCCTGGGCCTGGAAGTGGTGAGCTGGGGTGCTAGCTTGGTGTTGCAGAGTCTGTCACGGGGGGTGGGGGTGGCATCCTGGCTTCAGTCCAGGGGCTGTTCTCGTGGCCCCAGGTGGTGATGCAGGTGCATGAGGCCACGTTTGTGGGTAGGGGCCATGTCCCAGTTCAGAGATCTCATTGACCTAAAAGCCTCTGTACCTTGGCCCCTGGTCCCTCAGGGATATGTGGGTCACACATAGCACTGTGCTCAGAGGACACTTCACATAAGCAGTGGCAGTCTACCTGGGCCAGGCTACCTGGGCCAGGCTTCCCGGAGCCAGAGCACGAAGGAAGGTTAACCCAGGGTAACCTTGTGCAGTTACATCATCCCCAGCTTCACCTCCAGGCCCCTCTGAGTCCTTTTCCCTGAACTCTCAGCAGGCCTGAGCACCACATGTCACAGGTGTGTAAAGGCAGCCTTCTGTCCCATTTCCCCAGGGGACCAAGCAGGTACAAAGCCATGCTGCAAGTCAGTCAGCTGAGCTGCAGCGTCTGCCTTGTTTCTCGGCCAGCTGCCAGTGATTTTTGTTTTAGTGCTTTCTCGTATCCACGAATTGTGACAGTGAGCCTGACTCGAAGCACTAGTGCCCCATCCTCAGGCTTGCAGCACAGGCATCTCTATGGCTGCGGGTCCGCAGTGGGGGACCCTGGGACACTGTGATTCTCTGTCCTTTTCTCCATCCTAAGTGTGCCCCCCAGGTGTCTCTGCTCCAACACCAGGTGTCCTCCCCGCTCTGTCCTCGGGCATGTGCCCTGCTACAGGCTGGCTTCCCGCCAGCATCTGGGCAGTGATTTTCCTGGTTTTTATGGCGGTGGTGGTGGGGTTGCTGGGGGAATCTCACTAACCAGGATGAAAAGTCCTTTCTTTAGCCTTACTGGGTGACCTCAGGCCTTTCCACTCTTGGGCCCACTTCCTTCCTGAACCAGTCTTGGGTGGGGCGGGTGGGAGACTTGGGATATCCCGGCTCCTCAGGAGGCCCTGGGGCTGGGTTGGCTGCTCCTGAGTGTGTGGCTGGATAAGGGGGAGGGGAGGGGAGCTGGGGAGGAAGAGCAGCATCTCTGGACAGATGGCCGGTGCGGAAGTGCGTGTTTCTCTTCTCCCCCACCAGGTGCTCGCCGACGGCGCCGTCCTGAACTGCCTGACCTCCCTGCGGAAGGACAACACGGGCTATGACCTGAAGCAGCTCTTCATCGGGTCGGAGGGCACCCTGGGGGTCATCACCGCGGTGTCCATCTTGTGTCCGCCCAAGCCTGAGGCTGTGAACGTGGCCCTCTTTGGTAGGCTCCCTTGATGTACTTTCGGGGCGGGGTGGAGGTGTCCTCTTGGCCAGCCCGTTATTGTGGTGAGGGAGGGAGGGCACGGAAGGAGCCCTCGCAAGACAACCTGTTCCTGTTTCTCCTGGTTTCTCTTTCCGAAGCAATCCAGGAATCCAGGCCTGGCCTTCCTGGTGTTCAGAGTCTGGAATTGGGAGCTTTTCCCAGTCTCTGGCAAAGCACACTTCATTCTGCAACGAAACCAAGGTTTTAGCTGTCTCTTTCATCCCATCGTGTTCATCATTTAAGTAGCTCGAGTGTGCAGTTCTGAGGGAAACCATGTCATTTGGCATAAGTTCTGGGACACCAGTCTGCTAATCACCATAGGAGAGTGGGGCTTCGCTGCGCCCACCGTTTTCACCTCTGTCCCAGGTCATCGTCTCAGCAGACGCTCAGTGCACTATCTCCGCGCCTGCCGCCCTTCAGACCTCTGCAGTGGACTTGAGGAGGAGCCCCGTCCTCCCAGTTCCGCCCTCCTCCTGTGGTCTGTTCCGTCTCCTCTCTTGCCGGCATCAGGATTGGTTAGGTTTATCCAGCATTTCCTGCTCCAGAAGCTCAGAAGTTACCCAAACTCCAGTCTTCTAGAGGGAAGCCTTCTAGAGGGCATACTTAACTTACCAGATCTACCTTCAATCCACACCTTTATCCTGCAGAAGATTCGGGAATCTTGAGAATGCTTTAACTCCGTTTGTCCACAGATCTCCCCAACTTAGCTGTTCTTGCCAGGTACCCTTCCTTCTGTCTGTCTCTGACCTCTCTAGTCACCACTGTCCTTGTGTGGGCCACCGTCTTTGCCCTTCATTCTTTGTGCATCAGACCTTCTCTTTGGGACCCTGTCCTTGTAGGTACGTCCTTGCTCTTCTCCGGCAGTGAAGGTCTGCTGGTGATCAATCCTCCACTTTTGCTTCACCCCCATTCTTGAAAGAGACTTTTGCTCGCTGTGCAATTACAGGTTGGCATGTGTCCTCTTGTCCCATTGAAAACACTGTCCGGCGTCTTCAGCGTCCGTCCGCGCTGCCGGGAAGTCAGCTGTCTTCTGACCGCTGCTGCTGTGGAGCCGTCCGCGCCTCCCCCTCGGACCACTTTAAAGATCGTATTCCTTCTCTTTAGTCCTCTGAAGTTTCCGGGTGCTGTGTGTGACTGCACACTTCTTCTTATCTCTCTGCAACTGTTGAACTTCTTAAATCCGCGGACGGTGTCTTTTATCAGTTGTAGAAATCTGTAGCCATCATTGCTTCCATATTGCTGTTTCCCTCTCCTTTTGAGACTGTGCTTTAGCATATGACAGAATGTTCCAGTCTGTCCCGCATGTCTCCTGACCCCTCTTCAGGATTTCCCTCCGGTTCACTCAGGCCCCCTTGTGCTGGGTTTAATATGCTGCCAGACCCATCCGTGGAGGGGTTTTCCCCTGTCCATTGAGGGTTTTTTGTGTGTGTGTGTGAACTAATGCGGATTTTATCAAAGGACAAATGAGAGTGAAGGGTACAACATTTCATCTCTTGAGAAAGACTGGAGGTGGGTGTCTACAGTTCTATGACAAGTTTCTGCAGACCTCGTGGTAACTTCCAAAAGCAGTAGGAGCAGCAAGACAGGGAAGGAGGGTTTACACTTTGGACTTTGTATCAGGCAGCTAAGCTGTTGGAGAGACATGCCATTCTGAACCAAAGATGTGAAAGCTGGGTTGGAGTAATCGCCACCAGCGGTCTGACGTGGGCGCTCAGAAGCAAAGTGGGGGTGTGGGCCAAACTTCTGTCCGTTCTTTAGTGCTTTCATGTTTCGTAAATGCCCATAGCCACAGTGGTGACAGCGGTGGTGGCAACAGCAGGAACAGTTCTGTCACGTCTGTTTTCTGTGGCTGACCAGAAGGTTTGGTGTCACATTGAGAAGACTCTGGGGTGTGGTACACCTACTGCCCAGGGTCGATCAGATCCATGCTGGAGCCAAAGAACCTCACCAGCTGTTCCTCGTAGTGTGAGGTGTTCCTCTTCGTCACGTCCGTGCAGGGCCCCAGAAACCCCTCCAATGCTTGCACACCCATAACTAAGCCTTTGACATCGCCCGCTGCCTACGCTGAAGCCACTCTGGGTTTGCTGCTGACCGGTGCAAGTCCTCCAAAGTACTGCCCCGTAGGGCAGTGGGCAATCTCGACCTCCTGGTCCCCACCAGCCTTGTTGATTTTAGTCTTGCTTTTAGTCAAGATGCCGACTTCACCAGACTCTGTGATGGACAAGCTCGCAGCCTTTTCACCGAGTGATTATGCGTTCTCCATCCTTACAGATCTTTTCTCCTGTTACATCCACAATCTTCATTCGTTCTGACACCTCTAGTGATTTAAGGAGGGCACAGACTAACTACATGATTCAAACATCTTCCTCTTTTTTGCGTTGTTTTTCACTATGATTCTTCTAAACGTCACCCGGTCCAGTCCCCAAAGGGAGCCTTCTGAGGTGGTGACAATGGTAGCAGCTCTTGGGGTGTTGTACAGCATCAGAGCCAGTTCTCCAAAGCTGCCACGGTCGTCATACTGACCAACAGACTGGGCTTTGTTATCTTTTGTTACTAAAATGTCATAGGTTCCCCGTTCTATGACATAAAAGTTGTCTCCATCATCTTGGTCAGTGACATGCTCCTCAACTTTGACTGTCCTTTCAAACATGGCTTCAGGGACTTGGAAAAACTTTTTCTGATGAAGATTCCTGAAGAAGAGAGTGCTGTGCACGCTTCCTGCAGCCTGCGTCTATGTTTATCAGTGTCTTCCTCATCCTTATCAGTGTCGTAGGTCTCAGCACTGACTGGTCCTCGCCTGTCAGATCTGTTAGGAACCGTTCCAAGTCCTCGTCGTCCTAGGCGTTGGCGACAGCGCCAGGGCTGGGCTCAGGCGTGTGGGAGTCGGCAGGAAGTGGCAGGCGGGACTGAAGCTCAGGCGTGGGCCGGCGGAGTTGTCTGTGCAGTCGCTGAGGTCGGGTGGCTGCTGCCACAGCCCCTCCACGGTGTCGCCCTGCAGCAGCCCCCCACATTGTCGCCCCACCGCAGCCCCTCCACGGTGTTGCCTTGCCGCAGCCCCCCACGGTGTTGCCCCGCAGCAGCCCCTCCACGGTGTTGCCTTGCCGCAGCCCCCCACGGTGTTGCCTTGCCACAGCCCCCCACGGTGTCGCCCCGCTGCAGCCCCATGAGCCCCGGCAGCATCTGGATGTGGCTCATGCCGGCGGCGGCATGGAGGCTGGCAGAGCTGGGCCGCCGGCCTCTCACTCAGCCCCGCGAGGTCCCTGCAGGCGCCGTGTCTGGCCTCTCTGCGTCGTCCTCTTTGGCCGGGTCTGTGTTTCCCGACGCGCAACCCTTGTTGGGCCCGGCACCGCCGCCGCCCTCCACTGACTTTTAAATTTTTATTTTATATAAATCTGCTGTACGGCTTTAGTTTTAAATCTTGATTATTACTATAGTTTTCATTTCCAGAAGTTTAATTTTTTTTTTCTGATGTGCAGTATTGCTTTTTATAATTTTCTATTCCAGGTATTTTCAAGCTCCCCCGTTGTGTCTCTAAGCAGCGCGGCGCTTCATGGTGTTTGGAGATCAGGCAGCCTCGTGCTTCGGGGTCTGCGTGCTCTGTGCTCGCTGTCTGCTCCTGCTGCTGCTGGTTCTTGCTCGTGCTTCCTTGCTCTCCTGCGTGTTTGGCTGTCTTGGGCAGGTGCAGCCCGTTGTCACTGAAGAGTAATTTGGGGGCCAAGGACACAGGCCCTTTCCTCCAGAGAGGGCTTGCATTTACTTCTGCTGGGTGGCTTCGGGGCCTTACAGTCTGGAGCCACCCAGACCAAGTTGACAGGTGTGGAGTTCTGTAAAGCAGGCAGCAAGAAGCCAGGCTGCGGGGCAGCGCGAGGCTGGCCCGTGGCCATGCGTCATCAGGAGCAGGGCTTCTCCTGCCATCTTTCTCCTGCCCTGTTTGGCACACCTGCAGCTTCAGGTGCTACTGTGGGAAGCAGGCTCCGGCTTTCCCTTCCCTCCAGGGTGGTGCCGCGGGGCATCTCCTGCAAGATTCCTTGCCCTGGCAGGGGTGGACATGTGAGACCAACCTGCTGGCGTGGCAAGGGCCACGTGGCATCCCTGAGCCCCAGGTCGGCCTGGCACTCCCCGCTTGCTTGGCTCCCTGAAGCCTTCCTCTGATGTTTCCTGGCCCTGCATTTCTGGTTGTTTTCAGCGGGACGCTGGACCACACAGCCTAGCCCACCACCCTGGATGGAGGTCCCTTCTCTCCCCGGATCCACCCTGCTCAGGCCTTGCCCTACTTCACCAACTCCACTCCTGCCAAGGCCACCAGTGTCCTCCTTGCTGCAGTCCCAGTGGTCCGTTTTGGGACGTGCCCAGGCCAGCCCTGACCACTTCCCTCCAGACTCGCGCCCTGGGGCTCAGGGTGTGTGGCTCATCTTCATCAGCGTTTTCTGTGTTCTGCTTGAACTCACCCCGATCTGCACGCCCCAGCATGCTACCCACCGAGCAGCACTGCTCAGCGTCTGAGAGGCTCAGGTGGCCAACAGCCCCATGTGGCCGTGGCCCCTGGCCTCCCTGCCTCAGCCTTCCAGGCGCTCGGTGGAGGCATTTGCCTTCCTCTTTCTTCCACACCCACGTCTGAACGTCTTCAGAGCAGGCCTGTGTGACGCTTTCCCCTCTGCATGCCTGCTGGGTGTGGCCGGGGCTCTCTGGGACCCTGGTCGTCACTGGCTCCTGCCCTGCAGTAGTTGGAGTGGCATCGCCAGCCTGAGTCTGATGGGCACACTCTTGTCACGCCCCTTGCAGATCCCCACCGCTCCCTCAGCGCTGTCAATCTCCCACCATCAGACCCCTCAACACCGCCGAGGCCCTTGATCCCGTCTCCAGCCACACCCCATCACTGTGTTCTGGCCTTGGGGACTTGAGGTGCTCCTGGGTCAGGCCAGGCAGGCATCTGCCTTCGACCTCTGCCCTTGCTGGATCTTCTCTCCAGAACATTCTCCCCTGAGATCCAGTGACCTCTCACTGCCTCCCGTCAACCCTGGAAGACCGGGTTCAGCACCCTTCCCACTGCAGGGTCCCCTGGCTATGCACATGCTGGCATGTCACTCTGCTCTTTCACCCTCCATGCTGATGGTCAGCTCCCCAACCTGGGAGCACCACAGGGACCTTGGGGTGTCCAGTAAATGCATGTTCGGTGAGTCCTGAGAGCAGTTAGGACTCGGGTGCTGAGTGTGTTAAGAGAAGCGCAGTTGAGCTGATCCCAGTGGCTGTATCATTTCTGGCCCTTTTGCAGCCTTTCCCAAGATGTGTCCCCTCCGACCCCCCACCATCCCGAGTGCTGTGTGGCCATTCATAGGTGTGTTTCCTGTTCTGATCTGGACACTGGTGGTGACGCTGGAGTAGTACTTGTTGACTGACCCGCTGGGTGTTCCCCACAGTGCCAAGCCTCCTGCTCCTCATGGCCGCTCAGTTTGCCTGTCCCCATGAGTTGGGTTAGCTTTGCTGCTCTGAAGGAGGACCTGGGCGGGCCGTGGGCATGGCTCTGGTCCCGCTTATCCATTCACTGTGTGGTGCCTAATGTGCCGTGACACATTGCAGGCTGTCCGGGCTTTGCTGAGGTTCTGAAGACCTTCAGCACCTGCAAGGGCATGCTGGGTGAGATCCTGTCTGCATTTGAGTTCATGGATGCTGAGTGCATGCAGCTGGTCCGGCACCACCTCCACCTGGCCAGCCCGGTGCAAGGTATTGACCTCAAGCAGCAATTGGATAACACATAGGCCCCGGGTAGATGAAGGTCCTTGGGTGGATGGAGGGTCCTCAGTGGGTTGAGGGTCCTTCTGTGGGTAGAGGGTCCCTCAGTGGGTGGAGGGTCCCTCTGTGGATGGAGGGTCCCTAGGTGGATGGAGGGTCCCTGGGCAGATGGAGGGCCTCTGGCTGGACAGAGGGTCCCTGGGCGGATGGAGGGCCTCTGGGCAGAAGGAGGTTTCTGGGTGGAGGAGTGTGGCATCTGGGCATCATGTGTGAGGAAGCTGCTGCTGCTGCTGCTGCTGCTGTTTAGAGCAAGGGCCAGGCCTGTGCTGCGGCAGGTTTACAGTTGCATGAATTTCCCTGACCACATGGAAGACAGACAGGAAGGAACTACTTTGAAATATGAACAGTGGCTGTTTCTGCGATCCGGGAGGCCTTCTTTTCCTTCCTAGTTCTCTTTGCTTTCCAGATATTTTTATGTATGTCCTACTTTACAATGGGAAAAAGAGCGGATAGCGTTTAGAGCCCTCTCAGGGCTGAGTGGCCTGTGATAAATTTAAAAGTGAGGTTTCCATTCAGCACAGAAAAAAGCCGAAATCTGAAAATCACGTGTTCTCTTTGTAGTAGGATGAACTTGTTTTCTGGAAGAAACCTGATCTCGGTGCAGTGTTAAGAGACAGAGCAGTGCCACTTAACAAATTCTCACTTGTTGGGTTCAATAAATGTAAAACAATAAAGTTCACAGTAACCTTGAAAAAATACAAGCTTAAAATTTTCCTAAGTAATACATATTTGAATTTTTTTTAAGTTTAAGAAGTAGACATTTGTGATGGAAAGCATGACCTTTTGCGTGTAGCACTGCCGTGTTTGTGGCCGTCCTGGGCCTTCTGCCCATGCAGTGGCCTCTTACCCTGGCCCTGGGGTTTGGTAAGGGTGGACGCCCCTGGGGACCAGCGGGAGCCCCACTGGATGCCACCGTGAGGGTGAGGATGGTGGGCACAGGGCTTCACGGGGTCACCCTCTGGGATGCTTGTGAGTTTTCTGGGGAGCGTGGTATCTCCTGCGGTGGAGTCTTAGTTTTGAGCTGTCTGTGCACTTGATGGGTCGCTGGGGTCCTCGCTGGCAACAGGGTGCAGCTGGAGCTGTTCCAGCCATCTGCCTATCACTCATTCTGCTTTTCCTGCTTGCTTCCAGAGAGTCCGTTTTATGTCCTTGTCGAGACCTCGGGCTCCAGCGCAGGACACGACGCTGACAAGCTGAGTGGCTTCTTGGAGCGGGTGCTGGGCTCTGGCCTGGTGACTGAGGGCAGCGTGGCCGCCGACCAGAGGAAAGCCAAGGTGCTATGTGCTTGCGACGCTTCCCGTCCTGCTCTCCGCAGCCTTGTGCAGGGCCTGGGCCAGGTTTCGAGGCTTCCACAGAATGACCTCTTTGGGATGGAAAACGTACTCTTGGTGTCTAGGTGATTTTCACCAATATTTAAAGATGCTTCCTCCCCACCCCCGCTGCAGGGTGACCAGAACCACCCACTGCAGCCCTGGAGCCTGTGGCTTGGGGGCCTGTCGCAGAGGCTCTGTGGAGAACTGTGTGGCTTGTGGAGAGGCAGAGAGAGCTGCGAGCAGGGCTGTGGGGGATTAGCCCTGAAGCCAAGGAGTCGGGGGTGGGGAGGGTTTTCTGGAAGAAAGGGCATTGACCATATGACCAGAAAAGGATTTCGTGTTTTGGAGCACAAAGGAAGGAGAGGTAGGGCCTGGGGCAGTAGGGGCCGTCAGTCACCTTCCCTGGGCCCTGGGGCAGTGGGGGCTGTCGTCACCTTCCCTGGGCCCTGGGGCAGTGGGGGCCGTAGGTCACCTTCCCTGGGCCCTGGGGCAGTGGGGGCCATCGGTCACCTTCCCTGGGCCCTGGGGCAGTGGGGCCATTGTCTTCCTGGTTTCTGTAGCTGGAGAGTGGCCAGCAGGGGGCAGGATGGCAGCAGGGCCGTGGCCCGGGGCTCTGGAGCTGGGCCTGGACTTGGCTCTTGGTGAAAGCCACGTCAGTCTCAGGCTGGTTGACTTCAGTGGTTGGCCTCATGTCCATTTCCTAGAGCTTTTTCCGTATGTGGCTTTTTATGTTTATTGAAGTATCTGTGTGAGCAGTGAGAAAGTGCATCAGCCCTTCCGGGACCGATGGCCCCGACGCCCCTGGGTGTGGCGGCCTTTATCTCCTGATGGGTTGATTTCAGACGTCCTGGTAACAAGGATGTTGCTCTGAAGCATCTGTCTCAGCTGCTGCATCACCTGACGTTGTGACTTCACCGTGGGGGCAGTGCCTGTGGGGAGTGAACGCTGTGGCGCCCCTGGTGTGCCCAGGTGTCTCGTGCGGTGCCCGGCACAGCAGTCCCCTCTGGATGAAGGAGGGGCTGTCAGCTCTTGCCCGTGCAGGGCTGCGTCCACACCGCCTGTGCCTGACAAGAGGCCTGTGGCGGTGCTTCCTTCCCATGTCATCCCGTGTCCTTCCCAGAGCGGGAGAAGTTTTGCCCAGTGAAGGCCCATCAGCATGGTAAATAAGCACAGCTCAGAGCACCTCAGGCGGGGAGGGTCAGGAAGATGCCCCTTCAGGGAGCAGAGAGGGATGCGGTGTGGGGGTGGCCGTGCGGACCCCTGGCGCAGGAGTGCAAAGGTCTTGAGGGACACCTGCCTGCAGAACTCTAGAGCATTCTGGAGAAGGGAGATTGGAGCAGGGTGAGTGATGGGTGGGCAGGCAAGGGGACGGTAGATCTTGTGGCCACTAGGACAAGCAGAGGGGCAGAGCAGTCCAGTGCTGAGGAGAGAGGAACCCAGGCAGCAGGTGGCCATCAGGCCATCAAGGCAGGGGGTCCAGGTGTGGGGGCCCACGTGAGGGGCTGGGCTGCCTGTGAGAGGAAGTTGCTGGACTCCGTGTCAGTGTGACGAAGGTCGGGTCAGTAGGAGTTGCTGATGGTCAGGGTGTGGAGTGGCCCAAGGGGCTGATTTGACCAAACCAGCTATAAAAATTGATGAGAGAATTGGGGAAATTTGGACACTGGCTGGCTATGCAGTGGTGGTGGTATTATTGTTATTTTCTTAAGGTGTGAGTGTGGCATTGGGGTA
Source organism: Galeopterus variegatus (assembly GCF_000696425.1). NCBI lineage: Eukaryota > Metazoa > Chordata > Mammalia > Dermoptera > Cynocephalidae > Galeopterus > Galeopterus variegatus. The sequence continues at coordinate 119,236 of NW_007727863.1, read as the reverse complement.
ATGTTAAAAGGAGTCCTTACCTTTTAGAAATTTCACCATGACAGGTTTCTGAAACACTGGAGTCTCTAAGGGCTGGCACAAGGGTGAAGTGGGACAGTGCAGGGAGGGTGGTGCTCTGTCATCCTCTTGGTGGGCTGCAGATTTCCACAATGAAAAGTTAAAGCAAACAAAAACCAATTAAACCATGGACTGATTTATCTGGACGAGCTACTCTCCCCCAGACCTCATCCCCAGCTCTCCTCGCCAGGCCCCGCTCTGCCCTCTGCTCAGTCCCCGTTTGTTCCTCCCACACCCTGTGCGTCCCTCCAGCAGCCCAGGGCCCACCGGCCTTATGGCTGCCCACTTTGCACTTCCCGCACTCCCCGCCTGCCCTGGCCCCTGCCCTGGGCCGCCAGGCACTGCCAACATGCTCACGCTCCCTGCCTGACTGCTGCCGCCCCTTGTGGGGAGCTCCTGCGGCTGCCTGGTTGTGTGGGGCTGTGGTGGGGCAGCCTGTGGCTGTGTGTGGCGGTGTGCCTGTTCTGGGATGTTGTCCTGTATCAATTCTGGGGTTGGAACCCCACACCTCTGTGAAGACCCAGAACACGTCTGCCACCCCGGGACCCCAAGCAGCACTGTTCTGATCACCATCACAGCCACTGTTGATGTCAGTGGCCACTGCATCTGACCTTGTCTCGTTCTCTCTCATCAACCCCAGATGCTGTGGGCCCTGAGGGAGAGGATCACAGAGGCGCTGAGCCGGGACGGCTATGTGTACAAGTACGACATCTCCCTCCCTGTGGAGCGGCTCTATGACATCGTGACGGACCTGCGTGCCCGCCTTGGCCCGAGCGCCAAGCATGTGGTGGGCTATGGCCACCTGGGTAGGCAGCCCTTGCCCGGTGTCCTGCACCCACCTGGACAGTGGGCACCGTGGCCGTCCCCGCCGTGTGAGGCTGTGAGTTAGTGCAGGTTGACCCCGTAGCGAGGCACATCCACAAAGCTCCTGGAGATGTTGGCGGTGCCAATGCCATGGTTTTTAACAGAATGGGAGAAAAACCTAAAGTTGAGAACACCCTAAGTGTTTTCATGGTCCCTGTGCAATTTTCACGGTGGAGCATGTGGCTCAGCTTGCCTGAGCTGCGGGGGCCTCGCTGGGACGCCGTGGGAGGGCGTTAGTCCTCGACCCGGGAATCCAGAACACGTCTCGCAGGGCCCTCGGTGCTCCCCCCTTGGCCGTTTGGTGCTTTCTTAGTCCTCGACCCGGGAATCCAGAACACGTCTCGCAGGGCCCTCGGTGCTCCCCCCTTGGCCGTTTGGTGCTTGACAAATGCTGTAGCTCTCTCTGGCTCCACACCTCTTCAGACTGAGGATTTCAAAACCAGTTTTGGGTAATTTTGTTTTTTGCAGAGAACACAGGCTTTAGGTTACAAGTTGGTAATTAATAGGCAATGTTTCATTCCTCTCAATTTTTGGCTGTCTTTGGAACAGAAACTCTAAAAGCCCAGTTTGCAGGGGGCACGGTGGGGTGGGGACAGGCAGGGGTGCCGAGTGTGGCTTTGGGGCCCCTGACCTCACCTGAAGCTTCTGTCCACTTCCATCACTAGGGAAGGCGGGGAAGGAACGGTAAGGGTTGGTACTCGGCGGTAATGTGTGTCATCTACGAAGGCTCACCCTGTCCCAGGCCCTGGAGGCACCCGATGTGCTTTAGGGGTGGCGTCTTGCTCTCCGTGTTATGGATTCAAAAACAGTCTCGGGGAGCCTTAGTAACTTGCCCAAAGTTGCCCATCCTGTGAGTGGTACATCTGGAAGCTTTGACGTATGACAGGTGGTAATCTTCATTATTAAGAGAAAAGAAAAGAATCTTTTCTTCAGATTCAGAGCTGGCACTGCAGCGGGTGGGAAGGGATGAGCTTTTCAGAACCGTCAGCGGCTCAGAGCAGCAGTTGTGCATGTGATGGAGAGAGCTCACACCGTGCCAGAAATAGCGCCACTTCCTTTGGATTAAAGATGTACCTGTGAAGGGCCAGGTGTAAGACCTCTTAAACGTGACACAAAAGGTATGGACCGTAAGGGAAGAGACTGAAAAATTTGACTACCTTAAAGGTAAATAGTTATGTTGTCAAAGCAGTCTTTGTGAGAGTGTCCACAGGCTGAGCCATGGGGCTAGAAAACTCGGGGTTTGGGGAGCAGATGCAGGGGGGCCAGGAGTTCGGTTGTAATGTCCTGTGGGCAGCTGTGGGGGCAGTTCAGAGCCCCAGCCACACAGTCTGGAAGGCAGGACACCTGAACAGGCCACAAGGCCAGGACACGGAGTGAGAGATCGCAGGCTGGGGTCTCGTCCTCTTGAGGTAGCTGGACTCCAGCCTCTCGGCCACAGATAAGTCCATCCTCTCGGTCAGAAGCGGAGTGAGCGCTCTGTCACTTTTTAAGAGCAAGAATGAATGTGGAATTCTTTAAATGCTCTTTCAGCACCTACCGCCACGGCCAGGTGCGGTCTCCCATGATCAGTTCACGTGGAACCTTACACGGAGTGACCCCTCTGAAGTCAGGTGGGACTGTGCTCCTGGGCAAGCCCCGTGAGGCCACAGCCCCTCCTGCATCTTGTCGGGTCCAGCTTACCTGCGTTCCGCGTGGGTGTCAACAAGTGTCTCCATGACGAGGTTGTCCTGTGCGCTTCCTTACTTCTGTTCATGCTGGACTTTGCTGTTGGAACCATAAAATGATTTGGGGATAGTCACTCTTTTACTAGTCTCTGGAAGAGTTTGTGTAAGGTTGGAATTGACTTGTTGTTCCCTGAATGTTCAGCAGAACTTGCCAATGAAGACATTTGGGCCTGGAGGGGTTTTTATTTTTATTTTATTTGAGGGGGGGTATTTTTTGACTACAGCTCAATTTCTTTAATAGTTATATGACTATTCAAGTTTTCCTTTTCTTGGTTTTGATAAATTTCTTTTCTAGGAATTTGTCCAGTTCTTCTAAAATTTCAAATATGTTGGCATAAAGTTGTTCATCCTGTTTTGTTTGCTGTGTATCTGGCATTTGTGGGGATGGCCCCTCTTTAGTTCCTGGTTTGGTTTTCCGCCTCTTCTGCTCTGTTCCCATTTTTCAGGTGTTTGCCAGCTTTACAGCCCTCTCAGAGTCAGCACTTGGCTTTGTGGGTCCTGTCCACTGTATGTCTGTTTTCTATCTGATTATCTTCTGCTGTTGCCTTTATTATTTTCCTTCCTTTTTCATTTTTAGGTTTATTCTGTTCTTTTTCTAACTTTAAAAATAAGGCCACGGGTTCGGATCCCATATAGGGATGGCCCGTGGCTTCCTTTTTCATTTTTAGGTTTATTCTGTTCTTTTTCTAACTTTAAAAATAAGGCCACGGTTCGGATCCCATATAGGGATGGCCCGTGGCTCACTGGCTGAGTGTGGTGCTGACACCACCAAGTCAAGGGTTGAGATCCCCTTACTGGTCATCTTTAAAAAAAAACCAAAAAGCAATTAGGTATTTAGCCCATCGATTTTCAGGTACCAGGACCCCAGCGGATACCGAAGTCCTCCGACGCAAGTCTCTGCTGTAAGATAGTGCAGTGTTTGCATGTAGCCTACGCACATCCTCCCGTCCACTTTAAGTCGTCTCTAGGTTACCTGTAATACCTGGTACGGTGCAGCGCTGTGTAAATAGTTGTTACACTACGTTGTTCAGGGAGTAATGACTGGAGAAGTCTGTGTACAGCACACACACAGTCATCCATTTTCTCCCTGGATATTTTCTATTGGCAGTTGGTTGAATCCATGGATGTGGAACCCCGGGATACAGAAAACCGCCTGCATCCTGAATTCCCATCTAAGTACCGCTTTAGCTGATCCCACAAGTTTGTTTGTTCATTTTTTGGCAGCTGGCCTGTATGGGGACTTTTTTTCCTAAATAGTATCTCTGTTAATTATTTTGTCAGGGTCAACACATAACCTCTAAAGTACCCTGATAAGGACAATAGCTATAGCTTAAGTAAACAAGCAACTGGCTCAGGAGTCCACTGTCACCATAAACAAGGAATTCGGCCTCCTGGACTGCAGGGATGGGCTGTTAGATGTCAGGTGAGCTCCGGTTTCAGAGGGGAGCAGGAGGGTGCGGCCGAGGTGCTTGTGGGTTTCTGGCTGCAGCTGCACACAGCTGTTGAGAGCAGTCCCCGAGTGCTCTCCGTCACTTTTTACTCTCATCTCAATGGCCAAATGTGCTTGTGCATTCAGATTGGAATCCCACACATTTTGATAGCACGGGTTGAGCAGTCCAAATCCGAAAATCTGAAATCTGAAACTTTTTGAGTGCCAACATGCCACTCACAGGAAACTCTCATTGAAGCATTTTGGATTTTGGATTTGGGATGCTCAACTGGTAAGTATTCCACAAATATTACAAAATCAGAAAAAAATCTAAAATCTAAAACACTTCTGGTCCCAAGTATCTCGGATAAGAGATACTCAACGTGTGCTTTCATTATCTTTCAGTTCTAAACGTTTCCTAATTTCCATTATCATATCTTCTTTGACGCGTGATTTATGCAGAGATGTGTTTCTCAGTTACCAAACACACGGCGGTTTTCTAGCTACTGTATTGATAAAGTTTTGGTTTGCTGTCCATTGCACCGTAGCCAGGGAACTTGATCTTTACTGTGTGAGCTTTTGCTGAAACTTGATCAGCGGCCTAGGTGTGGTCACTAACCGTGTGGTCACAGCCGTCGTAACCATGTAGTGGGAGTTGGCGTGACCAGCGTTGGTGCATGTCCATCAGGTAAAGTATGTACTTCGTGTTGTTGTATTTTCTACGTTTCTGTGTATGGTGTCAGTCACCAACAGAGATGTGTTAGGAATCCCCAACGCGGACAGAGCACTGATCTCTTCCTCCTAGTAGTTTTGTCAACCTGAACATGTATTCTTAGCGGTGTAGGAGATTAGAATTGCCGTCCTGCTCTGGAAAGTTGACTCTTATCATGATGGACTCTTGACCTCAGGAGTTGCTTTTTGCCTTGAAGCCTGTTCTGTTCATATGCAGTGACACTAACTTTCTTTTATTCAGCATTCACCGACATGTTGGATGTGTCTCTTGTAGACATCATATAGGTAGGAATGTTTTTTTATTTGGTTTTCCAGTCATTGTCTTTTAATGAGAGCATTTGGTTTATTTACATATGTTATAATTACTCAGTTATTTAGATTTATTTCATCCTACTTTGGACGAAATACTACTTCTCTATTTTTGGTTCTCTACTTTATGACCTTCTTTTGGTTGATTTTTTTTGCCCTTTAATAATTAGGGGCTGTCCACATCAGACAAGGAGCTAATATCCAGAATATATAAAGAATTCAAACACCTGAACGGCAAAAAACGAATAACCCAATTAAAAAATGGGCAAAGGATCTGAGCAGACATTTGTTAAAGGAAGACATATAAATGGCCAACAAGCACATGCGAAACTGCTCAAAATCACTAATCATCAGGAAATGCAAATTAAAACCACAATGAAATGTCATCTCAACCAGTTAATGGCTGTTATCAACAAGACAGAGAATAACAAATGCTAGAGAGGATGTGGAGAAAAGGGAACTCTCCTCCATTGTTGGTGGGAGTGTAAACTGGCAGAGCCATTGTGGAAAACAGTTTGGGGGGGTCCTCAAAGGACCCCAACTCTCACACTAGTGAGTATATACCCAAAGGAAATGGAATCAGTATATCGAAAAGACACCTCCACTCCCATGTTCATTGCAGCACTGTTCACAACAGCCGAGAGATGGAAGCAACCTGAATTCCCATCAGTGGGTGAATGGGTGAAAATACTGTGGTGCATCTACACAGTGGAATGCTGTTCAGCTGTAAAAAAAATGAAATCCTATCATTCGCAGCAACATGGATGGAACTGGAATCCATTATGTTAAGTGAAGTAAGCCAGGCGCAGAAAGACAAGTCCTGCATGGTCTCCCTAACATGTATAATCTAAAAAAAAAAAGTGGTTCTCATAGAAGTAGAGAAGAGAATACCGGTTACAAGAGGCTGGGGGTGAGGGGGGCAGGGAGTAAAGGGAAGAAAAGGGTGCAAGCCTGTGCTGCCTACACTGAGTGAATCATCGTGCAGTATATGCATGTATTGAAACAACACACGGCACCCCACAAATACATGCAAATAAACGTTAAAAACAGAAAAGAAAATACAGGGGATAAAGAAAATAAGATAAAAAGAATGACAATATACTGAAAAGAGAGAAGAATTCATCCTTGTAATTATAGATCGAAAAATGATACATTTAATTTGACATGATTTTTCAGAAAAAGTATAATGCATAAAATTAACTGTGAATACATGTAATGAAATATGGCATCAAAACAAATCCAAAAAACTAAATTGATATTGAAAAAAATGTGTATCCATATGTTGAAAAAAACGCATATGAAAGGAAGGTGAATGTAAAAGCTGAAACTGTATCACCATAGTTAGAGAGGTAGGTGGGAAGACAGTAGGGACAGGAGCAGTAAAGTGCAACAGATGCCGAAGGAAAACATCCAGTAAACAAGGGGGGACAGTTCAGCATTTATATATATATATATATATATATATATTTTTTATAAAGATGACCGGTAAGGGGATCTCAACCCTTGGCTTGGTGTTGTCAGCACCACGCTCAGCCAGTGAGCCAACCAGCCATCCCTATATAGGGATCCGAACCCGTGGCCTTGGTGTTATCAGCACCGCACTCTACCGAGTGAGCCATGGGCCGGCCTTCAGCATTTATAAAAAAGAATGGAATGTTACTAAAATTGTGCACAGCAGTAATGTCATGTCATGAAATTATTTTCTTTTATGAGAAGAAATATTAAAATTATCCGAGCATTAAAGAGCATTAAAAAAAGAAATTAGGGGGCCAGCCCCGTGGCTCACTCAGGAGAGTGCGGTGCTGGTAGCGCTGAGGCCGCGGGTTCAGATCCTATATGGGGATGGCCGGTGCGCTCACTGGCTGAGCGTGGTGCAGACAACACCATGCTGAGGGTTGCGATCCCCTTACTGGTCCAAAAAAAAAAAAAAAAATTAGGGAGCTGTGCCTGCTGGATGTGAGCTTTTGACGGCAGTCCTCAGACTGTGGCAGGCATTCCCCGCTCATCAGGGTTTGAAGTTGATCGGTACTGTCATTCTCCTCCCAAGCAGTGCGCGATGGTAGATTCTGTGCGTCCACTTGGTGTTTTTGGTCAAACACCAGTCTGGATGTTTCTGCGAAGGTATTCTTTAGATGTTATTGGCGTTGAAATGAATAGACTGAAGCAGATCCCCCTCCACAGCACGGGCGGGCCTCCTCCAATCAGTTGAAGGCCTTAAGAGAAAAAAGACGGAGGTCCCCAAGGAAGAGGAGATTCTAATTCCAGGGGGCCTTCAGACTCGGGCTGCAGTGTCAGCTCTTGCTGGACTCTCCAGCCTGTGACCTGCTTCCGAGGTTTTTGGACTTGTCAGCCCCCAGAATCGCATGAGCCAGTTCATGAAAGTCAGTCTCTCTGTCTCTGTCTGTCTCTCTATACACACACAGATGCTCCTCCACTTAGAATGGGGCTGTGTCCTGGATAAACCCATTGTTAGTTGAAAATACCATTAAGTCGAACGTGCATTTAATACACCTAGCCTACTGAAGGTCGTGGCTTTGCCTAACCTGTCTCAAACGTGCTCAGAACACTCACAGTAGCCTACAGTTGGGCAAGTTCATGTAACACGAAGTCTGTTTTATAACGAAGTGTCGAATGTCTCATGTAATTTATCGAATGCTGTACTGAAAGTAGAAAGCAGCATGGATGGGTACTCAAAGCATGGCTTCTACTAAATATGTATCGCTTTCCTACCATTGTACAGTTGAAAAATTGTAGGTCAAGCCACCCTAAGTCGGGTTAGGGTGTGTGTGCCTGCACACGTCCTGTCGGTTCCGTCTCTCTGGGGACCCCTGACTGGTACACGCTGCAGGATGGTAGGTCTCCGTAACTTCGGCTGCTGTCAACCTGTCTGGTTTCTGCACTCGTTAGGAGGCTGCTGTGGTCCCACCGTCCTGCTCAGTCATGTGTGGCAGTGCTGCCGCCGCTCTCCTGTGCCGTCTGTGTGCCCAGACTCGCCCGTCACAGCCTCTGCCTGAAAGTCAGCCTTTAGAATCTCCTCTCGTGTGGGGAAACAGGTGACAGAACAGCTTAGATTGTATTCGTCTGGAAATGTGCTTTGTTCTTAAAGGTGATTTCGCCCAGAGTTCAGCAGTGCTAGGCTGGCAGGCACTTTCCCGCAGCAGAGAGCAGACTCTGTTCTGCTGTCCCCTCAGCCTGAGGCTGCAAGGCAGCTGTGAGCAGGCGCAGCTCCATTGAATGCCACCTGTGTTTTCTCGCTTGCTGCTTGTAAGCTCTTTCCTTTGTCTCTGGGGGTCTTAGTTTCGCTCTCACTTGTCTAGGCGAGCATTGGCTTATCCTGCCTGGCTCTTGTGGGGCAGTGGTGTCTTGCATGCTCAGCCATTGTTTCTCCAGTGTTGTTCTCTCAGCCCTCCCTTCTCTGTGCTGGGGCGTCAGCCCTTGTCCCATGCCTCTCCGCCTCTCTCCTACTGTCCGTCTCTCTGACCCTCTGTGTGGCATTTGGATAACTGTGATTTATCTTCCAGTTCATCAGTCTCTCCTCACAGTGTGTAGTATGCTGTTGAACACTGAGTTTTACATCCAGTGACTAAATTTTTCATTTCTAGAAGATTGACTTGGGTATTTAAAAAAAACTTTGCTTGGTCAGTTCTTGTGTTTTATGTTTTCCATCTCTCATGTCTTTGCACACGTGGAACATTCATGTTCTGTGTCTTGAGGTTTCAGTGCCTGAAGTCTTCGTGGCTCTGACTGCTGGCTCCTGCTCATGGTGGTTTGTTATGTCATGAGTGTAACTTTTGGCATGAGCTTGTATTTGTTAGATTTTTGTCTGTAGGAATTATTTGAGGCCTGGGTTAGAGATGGTTTGCTCCCATGGGGGGTGAGGAGGGTGGGAGTGGGGGAACCTCTTTAACCTTCACATTCTTGGTTCCGTGTCTTGGGACAGTTCTGGCTGCAAGCCTGTGTGCAGGCGGGCTGGAGGGGGCGAATATTCAAATACTCTGTGGAGATGGTTTTTCCCCCTCATTCCACAGCCAGGTCTCCCTGGGTAAGTCCGCTGGTGGAGCTTGCCTTCCAACACCTTTACCCTGAGAATGTCTCAGTGGGGACTGCCTCGAGTGGGGAGGGGTCCCTGTTATGCTCCCCACGCATACCTGGTCCTAGGCCCTCAGGGGGGATGGACCCCTGTAGCAAAAGACAGATTAACAAGAGAAAAACACACAAAGCTGTGTTTTTATTAACACGTGTACCTCCCAAGTACACAGGAGACTCCCGGGAATGAGCCGTTCTCAAAGAGCTGACTTTGAATTCAGGCTTGTGCAGCGTCTCCCACAAAGAACAGTAAATGTTTGGAGAAGTGTCAGGACAAAGGACAAGGATTTTGTCTTTGGGGCGGCAACTTGTCAGCAGATAGTCCCAGGCCAGGAAGAACCAGGCAGACAAAGGCTGATCAGTAGCTCTCTCTGCTGTTATCCCGAGGCTGATGACTCTGAATTGTTCTCTGTGATCGACCTTGGTCCTCCCTGGTGGAGAGGGAGGGGGACTCCTTTACCTTTGTGAGTTTAAGTCCTGCTTTTGGGCCATGCACACCTCGGCTCTCGGGCAGAGTCCAGCGGTTCTCATGAGTCTTGCCCGCTGACATGGGCCCATCTTGTCATTACTCTTGTCATTACTTTGGGACCTCCAAGAGAGGAGGTGCGTGTGGCCAGGCAGTGTGACGGTGTGTTTGGACAGTTCATGAAAGCCAGAGCCCTGTACTCTCAGTGTGCGGGGCCGGGAGCCAGAGCAGGGGGTGGGGGGGGTGGGTGCTGGGAGGGTGAGTGGACCACGGGGCTGGCAGCTGGAGGAGCCGGGACTTTGTGGCAGGGGCTGGCTGGGCAGCCCTGGAAGAGGTGTCTGTGGGATGGGGCTATCTGGATAGATCTGCCGGGCACCCTCGGAGACCTTCAGTTGGTCAGGCTGTGGGGTGCAGACTCGGTCCGGGGCTCTACAGGGCAGGATGGAGGCACTGGTGGTCACGAAGGTGGTTGGGAGATAGGAGGCCTGGACTGGCCTCCTGGCTGTGTGAGTTGAGGGAGCCCCAGGAGGTGAGAGGGGAGGTGGGTTGGAGGAGAGTTTGGAGAGAGAAGCCAGGGGAGCAGACACCCCCAGAGGAGGGGGTCCACAGTCCAGGGCAGTGGGCAGCAGGGCGGGGGTGGGTCACCAGGACGCTCCTGTGGCACTGCAGACCCAGACTGCTCAGACCACCAAGATAGAGTGGGGGCGGGCACAGCCCTCTTGCTGGCAGTCACTGGGCAAGTGAGGGAGTACGACCGAGGGGTTTCAGGGAGTTGTCAGGGAGGGGTCTCTGGGGTCACTGCCCAGCCTGACCTGCATGCCCTTGTCCTTCCAGGGGACGGCAACCTGCACCTCAACGTGATAGCAGAGGCCTTCAGCGCGTCACTGCTGGCAGCCCTGGAACCCTATGTGTATGAGTGGACTGCTGGGCAGCAGGGCAGCGTCAGCGCTGAGCATGGCCTGGGCTTCAAGAAGAAGGACGTCCTCGGCTATAGCAAGCCACCCGCCGCTGTGCAGGTCATGCAGCGGCTCAAGGCCCTGCTAGACCCCAAGGGCATTCTGAACCCCTACAAGACCCTGCCCACCCGGGCCTGAGAAGCACCGGCCCTCTGCTGCTGAGCCACCAGCGAGGCTACCTGTCACCCAGTGGGAGGGGCCAGGAGCCAGCTCTGCGGAGCCTCAAGGCCACAGGGCTTTCAGGCAGGGTCCTTGCAGCTGCTCTGCAGGTTCTGCTGGGCAAGCGCAGCACAGGGCTGCCTGGTGCCGCCTGCGCCGCCTTTGCAGGTCGGGAAGCAGGTCCTCCTGTCAGCTTGTCCTGGACAGGTGGGGGCGGTGAGCAGCTCTGCCCTCATGGGCCAGGCCTTCCTTGCTTTTGGTGGCCCCTTGGTCCCACCTTGTTTGCTGTGGACCTTGGAGGAGTGCCTGGTGCCCGGCCTTTAGGTCCCTGTGCAGTGCGTGCCCCTGTGGGGTTGCGAGCAGAGCTGACAAGCTCCATGTGGCCACAGCCCTGTGTTGCAAGACAACCCCCAGCACAAGGCTCTGTCCGTCCTGTCAGGCTCTGGATGTCAGGGTTGGCGACTGTGGATTGTATTTGGGCCAGAGTGACAGGAATGTACCATTTCCTTCATTTTCTGGAAGGCCCACGAGCTGTTGAGACAGCTCTCTAGGCCACGTGTGGCTTGCTGTGATTGCCTGTGGAGGTCGGTCTCTGGTCGCTTCTGTCTCGGGCGGCAGCAGTGCAGTTGGCAAGGGCCTGGACAGATGCACGTGCCCTCGGGAGTTAGCATAGAGCCCCTCTTGGCTTCCTGTGGCTCCAGTGACCCTCACCTGCCTCGTCCCTGTCGACCCACAGCCCTTAGGTGGCTGCTGAGACAGTTTGGGGGGATGGACATGCATTTCTTCTTTTTGGCTGTCCTGAATTTCCAGTAAAAATGAGAATTAACCACAACCTTCTCCTGCTTCTGTTACTAGAGAAGTTGTCTTGTAGAGCCCATTGTGAAAAGCTCATGTGTCACGTCCCATAAAACCTGGCCTTTGGGGTTGTCAGTGTGTTCTGGGGCCTGACTGTAGGGGTGATCGTCTCCCTACCCACCCCCACCCATGTCCTGGTGGGGGCAGAGCTGTCACTGGTTGGGGTGGGGGGACCTGCGTGTAGGAATGGTGGCCCGTGTAGCCTGTGGCTGCTGGGCCTGAGTAAGGTGGATCCGCGGGTCCCTCTCTTGTCCTGGGGGCGTCTAGGCACTGGGGGAACCTGCTCTGAGGAGGAAATGCCCCCCTGCTGACTCTCAGAGGCCACCTGCCCAGCCAGGGTTCTCTGGCTGTAGACAGGCCATGTCCTGGATGAGGTGGGTGTCCTCCTGGGGGGCAGGTCTTGGCCCCAGCATGATTTTCAGGCACAGGTCGGGTCGATTTCAAGCCCTTCATGCCACTCCAGCAGGGTGGGTGTGTTGGGGACGCCTGGCCTGCCTCCCTGGGCCACACCTTGCTGCGGGGCTGCCACTGGAGTGCCCAGGGCCCCTTTTGCCTCACCACCTCAAGAGATGGCTCTGTCCCCGCGGCTGTGGCCATTGTCCCACCGTCCCTGGCTGGGTACCTGTGAGCAGCCCTGTGGTGTCCCCTGCACGGGACAGACCCATGGGTGCCTGACACGAAACTCTGGCATTGTGTGACACTGTCTTTCCGAGGTCAGCAGATGGCCCTGCCTCCCAGCCGCTGACCCTCTGGTTTGAGGCTGGTCCCTTTTCCAACCATTTCTCCTTGGCTCTGCCCTGTCCCTGTGGTCCTTGTTGGCAGGAGTTTGGGCAGGCTGCGGGCTGGGATGAGGGGCTGACCCCACGGCTGTGCCCTGAGGTGGCTGCTGCTTGCCCTGGCGAGGCTCCTGTGTCTGCACAACCCCACATCCAACTGGCCATAGGCAGCGTCCCCTGATTCTCAGACGTGGGTCTGTTGCCCTCCCAAGAGGGGCCCTGGGCTCAGGCCCTGGGCATGGTCTCCAGCTGCCTCCTGGTGTCAGGAGAGGCCGGCCCTGGGGCTTCCCATGGAGACCCACGCTCAGGAGCCTGACTGGCCACTTGCCTGGCCCAGCCTCGCCCCGCTGGGAGGACACCAGTGCCCAGGTGATGGTGCCTGTAAAGGGTGGAGGACGAATCCTGTCCCTCTAGTACCTTCTGGACCGAGGAGAGCGGGACCTCTGAATCTATGCTGTCTGCCACCCGGCCGCTGGGAATGTGGCTTGCAGAAGTGGACATGGTCCCAGGAGGACTGGAGGAGGAAGAGGCTGCGGCTGCCCTGCCCAGCGGCCAGGGGCCAGGAGGCAGCAGTGACCACAGGGCCCAGGAGTTGGTGCGTGCTGGGCACTTCCTGCAAGCACCAGCCTTGCCTGCCGGCCACCAGTATTTGTTCCCAGAGCTCTCAGTGACGAAGGGCCCTGCCGTGTTCTCTGCTGTCCCTTGTGCGTGGTGGCTCGCCTCTCATCTGTCTGACTCTGGGTGGAGGGCTGCCTCTTGGACCCCCTCTTGGGCTTTCCTTTTGTGCCATGTAAATGATGGCAACCCTTAAAGTCAGTGTCATCTCAGCCAGAGAAATGCAACCCAGCACACGCAGCGGAGCGAGGCCGGGGAGCCCCCTCACAGCGGAGCACTGCCGGGGAGCCCACCCGGCCCGCACTGGCCATGATGAAACCCACGCTCCACGGCCACGGGGAGGCTGGGTGTTCACACATCCATAAAAACCTGTCAGACCAGCAGGAAAACCTCATGAAACCCCATCATGTCTGGGTAGACAGCATGCCTCTCGGAATGTGCCGGCTGACATAGGCCAAAAGTGACGAGGATGTAGACAGACTGCCTGGAAAACAATCCTGTTCCACTCTGTGCAGGTCGCTGGCCTCGGTGCCCCACAAAGACACTCCCTCCTAGTGGCCACGGGACTGTGC
>NW_007727863.1:84430-104796 GCF_000696425.1 Galeopterus variegatus | reverse complement strand
CAGGAAAACCTCATGAAACCCCATCATGTCTGGGTAGACAGCATGCCTCTCGGAATGTGCCAGCTGACATAGGCCAAAAGTGACGAGGATGTAGACAGACTGCCTGGAAAACAATCCTGTTCCACTCTGCAGGTCGCTGGCCTCGGTGCCCCACAAAGACACTCCCTCCTAGTGGCCACGGGACTGTGCTGGGGCCCCTAGTCGGGCACACGTCCGAGGCACACATTGGACCCCACATCGTCCAACCTTGCAGGGCACGGGCTCTGGTGACGCCTGCTGTCACACGGATGTTAGCACTGAAGAGAAAAGCGAGCCAACCAGTCAGAAATTCAGCAAAACGAGCCTTCGTGGGTGGGAGAGAGACAGTCCGGGTGCCGGCCACCCCTCCAGTGGCTCCAGATGGGATAATCTCAGTGTGAGAGGTGTGAGGGGTGGCTATTGTACCTGGATTAGGAGGAGCTTATGATTTTCACCTTGAAACCTGTGAGCTGCTGCAACGTGAGAAGTTGTAACATAACAAGGGGCCAGCGGAGGGTCTGAGGAAGTGGCGAGGAAGAGGTCTCCGGAGCGGGAGGGAGCCCCAGCCGGGAATGAGGGAGGGGAGAGGATGTGGTCTCAGCTCCAGGGACAGTGAGGAGTGTGGGGAGGAAGAAAGCCCCTGTCCCAGGGTGGCGTGGGGGAGGGGATGAGCAGCGCCCACCCAGGACTGCGGGGGAGCGATGTCCTCCAGGAAAGCTGGTCTCCTATAAGCGGAAGGACGGACACCACCCTTGGGTGGTCAGGACTCAGGGTGCCTGGTGATTGTGGACACAGGGCTCAGAGGAAGAGTTGGGGGGTCTCGTGGCCCCGGGGGCTGCTGAGGACATACCAGACTCTGGCTGTACGGAGGCAGAAGTGACAGGCCTATAGTGCACCTGACCCTTGATGGAGACCCCACTGACCGGTGATGGTCCTCATGCTCTTCGCACTTCCCCTGGGTGATGGAGATGCAAAGGATGACTCAAAGCCCATCTCTTCTGAGCAGTGAGAGACCCCAAAGTGGTTAATCTCCTGCTGGAACCCTCAAGTGAGAGGCAATCAGGGTTAATATCCCAGAACCCTCAAGCATGAGGCATTTCTTCCATTTGGGAAATTAGCCCCAAATTGGTGTTCTCTTCCTGCATTTATTTTCCACACCAGGAAGTTACAGGAAGAGAACATAGCTGGGGTTATAGTTTAACAATATAGGCTGGTAACTTTCAGTGAAACAAGCCAGATGACATTCCATTAGACATTTAAGTAATCTTACAGCAATTTCTCAGTATCTTTACATAACAATCAGTAACTAGTCTGTCCTTGAGCCAGCAACCTGCTGTGCCACAAATCTTTATCTTACACCAGAGACTTTATAGCCTGAGGAAAATGCCCAGTCCTCTGCAAGGTCAGTATTTGAAACTGCAAGGCTTTGGAAAACCAGGCCCTGTGAGGTACATTTGCTTTATAGTATATTCCACATCTCTCCCCATTTTATTTATTTAAAAGCAAAAGCAAAAGCTATAGATCAGGTTGGCACAGTTAACACAAAAAGCATTTTGTTAAAGCAAAGTTGGTATCATTTAGCATGGCAAGTCCTTTTAATTTGCTTCAGGTGAGGACTGGTGATGTCATCATCCCTCAGGGCAGCTGCAGCAGCATCACTCCAGGTGCTGTGGATTGGGTGTAATTAGCAATTGTGGAAACTCTGGAAAGGGATTCTGCTCTGCATAATAGTTGATTCTGAGTCCAGAGAGTTTGTTAATGTTAAAACTGTCCAGACATTACTGCTTTCAGAGCATCTAATCTTTGGTAAAATTTTTGATCAATTACAAGTCTTTTGTTTAAGAACAGGATGTCTCATCCAAGTTACAAACACCCTCTTTTTTTTTTTTTTTAAAGATGACCGGCAAGGGGATCTCAACCCTTGGCTTGGTGTTGCCTGCACCGCGCTCAGCCAGTGAGCAAACCGGCCATCCCTATATAGGATCCGAACCCATGGTCTTGGTGTTATCAGCACCACACTCTCCTGAGTGAGCCATGGGCCGGCTCACAAACACCCTCTTTAAAGCCAGAAAATTTAGAGAACTGCTTTTGTAGATAAGACATTATTTCCCCCTTTATGATCAAGGCAATCCTCATAAAAGCATTGAAGATCAATATCTTGATTGAAAATGTCTTACTTTTCTTTGTATAAGTCCCATGCTTCTGGGAATGCTGTTTCCCAGGTGAAGATCTGTCTGTCCCACGTCGGAGAGAAAGACGAACAGCAGGATGAAGCAGCACCAGGCCAAATTACGGCAAACATAAAAAAGGGGGCCAGCAACATGGAAACGAGACATGCTATCTTATATCCGAAGTTTTAAATTATATCCTGTTATAAAGAAAGAGAGTTAATTTTCATCGAACTTATAAAAATAGCCATATTGCCATAATAATCAAAAGGATTCTTAAAGTTATTAAATTTGGGGGGATCAAATAGGGAGAAAACAAATGCTTTCATCTCTGTTTTAAATGACATTTTACCAAACAGTTGTTAGTTATAGATAGTTTGAGAGAGAGAGAGAGAGAGAGTTTTCTTACATTTGGAAAACATTAGGAGAACCAGTAGTGTTTTAAAATAAGGAAATTGTAAAGACCCATATTCTTTTAAATTAATTTACCAATTAACTTTTGTTGTTTTGACCTTAGTGAACAATTTCACAAACCCATCAGTTTTTTCGTTAGAATTTTGGAACTTTTATTTAAAGCTATGAACTCAAAGTTTGTCAGGAAACTGTACCTATCAGAGTTTTTTTCATGAAATATTTGAAGACATAACATTTTAAAATTATAATTAAACAAAGATTATGACCGGTAGCATTTATATCAAGACATAGATATTTAAGAACCTTACAAGATTTTGGAACACATATCCATAACACCTTGAGAACTGACAATGCCTTCCCATGTAGTCTAATTTATTAAATAAGCCAGTTAGTTTTTTTTTCCTTTTTGTCTTTTTTCGTGACCAGTAACGGGATCGCAACCCTCAGCATCGCGCCCGCACCGTGACCGGCAACGGGACCGCAACCCTCGGTGTCGCGCCCGCACCGCGCTCAACCAGTGAGCGGACCGGTCTCTATATGGGATCTGAACCCTTGGCAGGAGCACCGCCGCACTCCCAAGCGCTGCACTCTACAGAGTGTGCCACCGGGCCGGCCCAAGCCTGTTAGTTTTGATACATCTATTATATATCCTTTGAGAAACTCCAGGGACCTTGGAATTCCTCAAAGTTAAAGTTAAAATGTTGAGCTTAGAATTTCATTTTGGAAAGTTTTGTTAAATAACAAAAGGCTTAAAACATTTAGTTTAATAAGATCACAAATTGCTACAAAAAATAAAACCAAGGTAACAAAGGGTTTTAAAGGCAGAGAGCACAAGAACTTATCATGAAATAAGTTTCTTAAACCAGTTATCTAAGGGACAAAGAAAGCCTTTTACAACTTTGCATCAAGAGCAGTTAAGTGAAAAGACCTCTAGTAATCCTGCTTGATTAGTAAACCCAGGCAATGATGTGTGCTGATAAGAACATTTTTTTACATTCAGGTTAGTAAATAGGCATCCACTTACCAGAGCAAATTATACAAAGCCCAGTTTGAGTTTTAGCTATATTTACCAAATACATTATTTATAGTTTCCCAGCCAAAAACTTGCTGTATTAGATCTATACCCTTATCAGTAAATGCTAACTAGGGCTTATGCGATATTTGGCATAGGTTTCCTTTCACTAGCCATTTCAGGTCCCGGGTTTCCATGTGGCATTTGGAGCCATGTGGAGCTTAAGACAGAGGGCAGTATGTACATAAAAGATATTGTTTCTCCCAGCATGGCCAGGAGGCAGAGCTGAGATAACAAGGAGACATATTGACCTACAGACAAATTTAGGTAAAAGGTTTGAATCAAATTTTGAAAATATGTTTATCAAAACTTTAGAAGATTTAAGTCACATGAACTTGAAAAGTATACTTATTTATTTAATGAGCATTGCATTAATTATAAGCCAATTTGGTACCTTGCACATAACATAATTACACATACAGACACGAACATGTAGATATAACATACAGCTTACACATATATGCAGACATAAACAACAAGAACAAACAAGGTTCTTATAGGTTTTGTTCAAGATGTAAAAAAAGCTCACTAGTAAAAAGGACAGTCAGGTTCAGGTTGTGTTTTTTTTTTTTTTTTTTTAAAGACTTATTGGTGAGGCCTCACCTTGCCTTAAAGAAAGCAAGATAACAAATTTATGTTGTAAAGCAAAGTATGCAAACCTTTTCAAGAAGATGCAGAGAAGATTTTCTTCCTTTTAGAAGATAGCATAGAATTCTACCATAGGATTTTGTGAAGAAATACATAGATGTGACTAGAAGAGAATTTAGAAGTCTGTTTAAGATGCCAGAAAATTTGAGACCATCCAGTTAAACAGGTAGTTTTAGGTTAGTTTTAGTTTCTCAAATGGGTTACTGAGCTCAAGAGCTGAGCCACCAATCAGAGATGAAACCATTTGACTCTTGAGGTTTTTAGGAGAAGAGCAGCAGACCCCAAAGGGGTCTGGTTGGCTCCATGGCTGCTTTTCTTCATAAAACTCCAGTCTTCAGAGAAAAAGAGTAGCACATGCAGTTAAGAAAAGAACCACAGCTTTTAAGAGAGGAGAGAAGCATTGTGCAGATAAGAAAGAAAAAGATGCTCAAATGTTACCAACACTGTAAAGAAATGTTAACTTCTTTTACTTTAGATTGTCCAATTTAAAGTTCTCTCAGTCACTGGCAAAGATTAAGTTTTATCCTTTTTTGGTGACATAAACATGTCTTTGCCTATTGCTAAGGTCTTGGATAGGTCTCAGAGCGACTTGACATAGATTCCTAGTTGTTAGATGGGAAGCCTGAATGAGACTCATTGCATAATTAACCAGTGATGAGTTTGTTCCCAAATTTTTATGTTAAGGCTCCCTTCCTTGAGGTATCAAGGACATGGTAGTTTAATATCCACTAACAGTTTTATAAGCTGCCATTCAGTTACTCCTGCTGCTTTAAGGAGACATTGGAGTTGTAATGTATGTTCTGTCCCCCCTTTTGTTAATGAATTATCCATATTTTAAAAGTAAAGAGAAGGGCCGGCCTGGTGGCGCACTCGGTAGAGTGCGGCGCTTGGGAGTGTGGTGGCGCTTCCGCTGAGGGTTTGGATCCCATATAGAGACCGGTCTGCTCACTGGTTGAGCGCAGTGCGGGCGCAACACCGAGGGTTGCGATCCCATTACCGGTCACGAAAAAAGACAAAAAGGAAAAAAAAAAAAAAAGTAAAGAGAAGGAAAAAATATCTCTGGGGTTGAAAAAGACCTCACTTTGACCTGCCGCAGGCGCGCAGTCACTAAATGAAAGCCGCTGTGATTCCCTTACCGGGATGTGTCTCCCTTATCAGGGACGCCCTTGCTGGGATGAATCATCGGACATCCTTTTCCTCTCCAGTGCTTGGCAGGTCAGTCTTTGATCTGTGGAGAACGTCCTCACATGGGGCACCATTTTGTTACTTTGCCCTCCATGAATTTGTCATCCCACTTCCCCTGGGTGACAGAAATGCAAAGGACGACTCAAGGCCCATCTCTTCTGAGCAGTGAGAAGCCCCAAAGTGGTTAATCTCCTGCCAAAACCCTTAAGCGAGAGGCATTCCTTCCTTGGGAAATTAACCCTGAATTGGGGTTCTCTTCCTCTATTTATTTTCCAGACCAGGAAGTTACAGGGAGAGAACATAGCTGGGGTTATAGTTTAACAATATAGGCTGGTAACTTTCAGTGAAACAAGCCATGACAGTCCAGTAGATAATTAAGTGGTCTTATCAACACAAGCTTGATCTTAGCAAACATTCCTTCCTGTAGCACTTTCTCAGTATCTTTACATAACAATCAGTAACTAGTCTTTGAGCCAGCAATCTGCTGTGCCACAAATCTTTATCTTACACCAGAGACTTATAGCCTGAAGGAAATTTCCAGTCCTTGCAATGTCAATATTTGAAACTGCAAGGCTTTGGAAAACCAGGCCATGTGAAGTACATTTGTTTTAAGAATCCTCTATGGGCCGGCCCGGTGGTGCACTGGAGAGTGCGCCGCTTGGGAGCATGGCGGCGCTCCCACCGAGGGTTCGGATCCCATGTGGAGACCAGTTCCCTCTCACTGGCTGAGTGCGGTGCGGGTGCGACACCGAGGGTTGCGATCCCATTGCCGGTCAGTAAAAAAGACAAAAAGGAAAAAAAAAAAAAAAGAATCCTCTACACTTTGCCATCCCTGTCCCTGCCCAGGTGGGCTATGCTCACCTGGCCCAGCACATTGGCCTCCCGGTGATGGCTGCCCTGTACTGGCTCCTTGGCTGGGCTCTCTGGGTCCAGTGTCCTGTCCTGCTGCCTCTGGGTGCATGTGACTGGAAGGCCACTGCCTGGGTCCCTCGGGGTGCAGCTCCCCTAGCACCTTCCTGTTGCTGACTATCTAAGAGCCTGGGCAGATGTGCGGACTCTGAAGCCACCTGGTTGGTAGCTTTGCCCGCCCCTCTGACAGGTGACCCATAAGAACTAAAAAGAGAACCGCCTGTCCTCCAGGAGCAGTTAGCAAAGCCGAGAACAAACATGGCCACTGGAGTGTGGCTGCTGCCCTGGGGGTGGCTGGGTGGGTCCCAAGAGGGCTGTCCTCCTCCTGGTGGCACATGCCAGAACTGAAGCTGCCCTGCCACTTTTTCTTGGGGCCACAGCATGAGGAGCTCTGCGGCACACTCTTCCACTGGTGAGGCCCCAGGACAGCCCTCTCCTTGCTGTGATAGCAGGTTAGGTGCCCAGATCTGCACCTGAGAGACCCCCATCATTGCCTCCACTCATCCCCCTGGGCAGACCCAGGTCCCCCATGGTGGTCTCTGAAGAACTTCCCTTTGGACCTCAAGGGTCTGGGGAGGACAGGCTGGGGCAGGTCCTGGCAAGGGCTCAAGGCCCAGGTGGCCATTGGGCGGGCAGTCACACACTCAGAGGGCCCTGTGCCTGCCCCACCCCTTGAGAGCGAGCCCTGAGCAGATTTGCTGTGAAGTTTCTAGAACAGTCATCAGGTGAGGAGGAGCTTCCTGAGTGTGTCTGGACAAGGCCTGGGTACCTGGACAGGAGCCAAAGCCAGGGGGTCCGTCTGCTCTGGGTGCTCGAAGGTGTGAGGTCAGCCTCGCTGGCTCCTGACTCACTCACGTGTGAGGTCTGCAGTGGCTCCTCCCTGCAGCCCCCGTCCAGCAGGTGTGCAAATAGCTGTTCCATGGGATGGTGGCCCAGGGGGTCAGATGACCTTCCCATTGTTTCTGGGCAGAGTGTATGGTGCCCGAGCCACCTTCCAGGGTTCCCTCCAGACAGTGAAGGAGAGGGGGATGCAGTGTGTCCAGAGACGTTCAAGTTGATCGGTGGGAGGGGTGGCACCAGCTCAGCCTGCCCTGAAGATTTGACCCTCGACTCCAGAAAGCAGAGAACTGGGAGCAGAGCAGGGTCCACCCACAGGCAGGGGCCCCTGTGAATGCTGGCAGACGGTCAGTGCAGACGTCTCCCGCTCACTCCCAGGGTTCCAGGAGCCCTGGGTTGGCAAAGGATGTGTGGGAGGGAGTCCAGACGGGAGCCCCCCCTGCCTTGGATCTGGCCAGCGCCTGGCCCACGACCAGGCCTCACAGGACCCAGGCCTCACACTGGGCACTTGGCAAGGTCAGTCTGAGAGGAGGCAGAGCCTTGGGCTCCTGGAACTGTCCCTCACTCAAACTGGCTGGGGGTGGCAGAGCAGGGGTGGAGAACACAGGCTCCTGCCAGCCACAGCTTTGGGACGTGTGTGTCTGCTCTGACAGAAACTGCCTGTGTCTCACTGGTGTCCTGGTCATGTCTGCTGGGGCCTGCTTGGAGCAGCTGCCTCCTCAGGAAGTGGCTGGAGCCCTGGAACCTCTGTCTCCTTTGGGCTCTGGGCAGGGCCAGCCAGTTGCAGGTGACCCTCCCTCTGTGCACCTGGTCACCTGTCCCCTAGCCTCATTCTGGGCCAGGCTGGAGCCAGGGGCCACTGCTCCATGCCACATGGCATTGTCCCATTCTGCCCCTGGAGGGGCAAGGGTGGCTGGTGGCTGAGACCACCCCCGCCGAGCCCACTCTTCCTGCTCAGGCCCCATAAGTCACTCAGGACCTGGGGGGCTGGGGACCCCAGCCTGGGAGGGAGGGGCCTTCATGGCATGTGCCCATGGGCTAGTCACGTGCATTGCCAGGATGACTCTGAGATGCTCAGGGGTGACACCATGCGAGGTACAATCCATTTTGTTTCTGGGCTGAGCCTGTGGTATCCTGGCAGACTGGGCACAAAGAACAGGGGAGAGTCTCCCTTAAAGGTGGAGCAAGACACCCTCACCCCCACCCCATTGATTTCCCTGGATAGTGGAATGGAATGGTGGGGTGCAGGGAGTGTTGGGTGGACAGCTGCCCAGCCACCTGCTGTGAGCACCAGGAGAGCTGCTCCACTAGCCCCTGCACTCAGACTGGGAGTCTGCAGGGGGCACTACCCTGTGCTCAGAGGGTGATGCCTTGCCAGGGTCTGGGGCACCAGGACCCCAGGTTGCAAGTGGAGGTAAGTGGGGAGAGGAGCCACAGTGCTGAGGGCTGGGCCCTGAGTGGGAGGAGTTGGGCAGGGCTCCCTGCAGGGAGGGTCTTGTGACCACCCTGCCAGAGGCTGGGTCTCTGATGCCTGAGCATCTCTCCTCCTCGAAGCCCCTCAGCCCATGGGTACGCTTCTTTCTGTGTAACAGAGATGCAAAGAAGATTACTCAATGCAGTATGAATGCAGTGAGAAGCCTGAAGGGACTGCACCTCAGCAGCTCCTCTGTTAGAAGGAGAAACTGGGTGCAACCTTGATTCAAAGTTTGCTTCTGTTTTTTATTGTAAAGACAAGGAAGTTTCACAAGAAAAATCGGTTGATTCAATCATTCCAAAAGGACACAAAGACATGGGCAGTGTGACAAAAGTTATCTATGGCTAAGTGCAGTGGATTGAATTATGTCCCCCCAAAACTCCCTGAAGCTTGAATTGTGTCCCCCAGGTTTAATGTATTAGAAACTTAGCCCCACTGTGACTGTTAAGAGGGTGGGAAATCCTATTATGATAATTGAAAGGTGGAGCCTTGAAGAGGTGATTGGGTTGTACACCGTGCAGTAGTGAGTGGATTAAAAATGGTGGTCAGGGGCGTGGTTCTGAGGGCTTTAAAAGAAAAGAGAGGAGAGTCTGTCTGTCTCTCTCCTGTTCTCTCTGCTTCCACCATCTTACAATGTGAGATCCCTGGGTCACTGTCGCCACCACCAGATGGACTTCCCAGCCTCAGAAACTGTAAGCAAATAAACTGCATTTTCTTTATAAATCACCCAGTTCAGTGTACTTTGTTATAAGCAACAAAAACGGACTAATATACTAAGTAAAGCTTAAACAATGGAAACTGGTAACATCATTTAAATCTAAGTATAATTGTCTCTAAAGTTCCCATCAGCAGACAGCTTGCCCTTAGCGGACATTTTTTCACATTTTTCCCTACAGCAATTCTTTAAAATCTCTTAACAGGATTGGTATGGCAACCACCTGTTAGCTCTGAAATCGTGAAAGTCTACAACCCACACCTACGCAGTGATTCGAGTTGATTAGATGGGCTGTTGCCCGCTGGCCGGAGACTGTCGCCGCATCCATCCATTACCTAAAAACCCTATTCTAAAAATCAAATGAGAATCAAGATTTCTAATCCTCTGTAGCCCACCCCCCTCCTTCTAGCTCATTGGCCACAATGGGGCACTGGCCGACCTACTCCAGCCACTGACCAGGGCTGGGGGGCTGCCAGTAGGCTCAGACCCATCTGGGAATTGAGGCTCAGTTGGCACGGACAGAGATGGGGTGCTGTGGGAAGGCAGTCCCCAGGGAAGGCTGTGTCCAGCTGTGCCCAGGTCTGGAGGTTGGTGAGGGGTCCAGGCTACCCGCACCAGGGCTGGCTGTGACAGGGCGAGGGCCAGCACAGCACGCCACCTGCTCTGTGAGTGTTTGTCTTTTTCTTATTGATCTGCAAGAAACGTTTATCTGTGTGAGTGTGACACTTGGTCAGAATGTTGCACACATTTGCCTGGTTTGTCATTTATCTCAGATTTATATTTACTTATGTCCTGAAGAAAGAAATGAACTTTCACGCAGCGAAATCTACCAGTCTTAGTATTTTCTTTCCATTTCAGTGTCCTCTTTGGAAAGTTCTTTTCAAGCTCACGATTTAAAAAGTAGCCAGTTAGATTTTCACTTAGTATAAAGCAAGCTTTTATGAAGAAGGAAGAAAAATCTCTGGAATCCGATCCCGTACTTTCCTTATCCTCCTTAGACCTGCAGACTGATTCTCAGCCCTTGTTCCACGCACAACCCAAGAGGAGAAGATCTGTTTGCGTCTGTCTCTAGTTCTGGATCCAGAAGCCCTTGCTGGTCTGTCTGGGTCCACCAAGCCTGTCCCGAGTCGGGACAGCTCCCTCCAAGCCCACCCTGGCCGACTGGCCCCTGCGGGTGGGGTGGGGCAAGCAGGAGGGAGCCCGCTGAGGCCAGTCCTGCCCGAGAACTGACCTCTCAGCTGCCAAGGCTCCCTGCCTGGCAAGCAGAGGGAGACACCAGTTGAAGGAGCCCCAGGCCCCTGTGCCAAGCCCAGGAGATGTTCTGGTTCTTCCTGAGAGCAGAACAGTTAAGCTCTCGGATCAGGTGAGAGGAGAGGGTGTGGCCTCACATCTTATCCAGCAGGTGAGCTTCTTGGGGACTGAAGTTCACACTCTGCCCAGCGGCCACACCCCGCCTGGTGCCTGTGCCCTGGGGAGCTGAGAGCTGGCAGGGCCCGAGGTGGTGGGACCTCGGGCACTCGGGCCTTGACTGCCATCCGCCTGCCTGACTTTGCCGGGGCCTCGAGGCCAGCATGCTGCCTGCACTGGGCGGCACACAGAGGTAAGGCCGAGGGGCGGCAGTGGGGCCAGCGCAAAGGGGGCCAAGGTGCCTCAGTCCTCAGATGTCCTCAGAAGCTGCAGGAGCGAGTGGCTGCGTGTTTGTCTTTGAAAGGAAGTCACTCCGGATTTTGTGGGCACTTCCCACTGATGCTTCCCTGAACGCCACCTTCTCTGGCATCACTTCACACAGAGGGTAACCCTTCCTGTCCCTCCTGGCTCCGGGTGTTCTGGGGTTGGAGCCTGGTGAGAAAGCCGCACCCCAGCAGGGAGGTGTGGGACCACTGGGTGTGCGGGCTGACCCCAGTGTGTGGGGACTGCTGGGGTCTGGGACCTCTGGCCTTGGCTCTGCGGCTCACTGTGGGGTGCTCACGGGGTGCGGTCTGGGCGCCCATCCCCACCTGCTCTGGGTGGTAAATGTGGTGAGCTGAGGTCCGGAGCGCTGTTTCCCTTCCGTCAGTCAGCAGAGGGGGTTGGGTTCTTCGCAGTTTAGGCCCGGAGGGGCAGGTGTGGTTAGCAATGCTGTGCGTTTTGGGCCGGCCCGTGGCTCACTGGGGAGAGCGTGGTGCTGACAACACCAAGGCCATGGGTTAAGAACCCCTTACTGGTCATCTTTGAAAAAAAAAAAAGGAAGAAATGCTGTGCATGTTATTTCTCTGGCTCATGGGGATGTTTGGGGAGATTCCAGTGGCATTTGGAACAGCTCCTGCCCTTGCCCGGTCCCCATGCCTCCCCTGTGGCACCTACAGTGGTGGACACGGTCAGCTCTTTCAAGACGTGGCTGGTGGAGACCACCTACAGGGGTGCCCGCTGAGGGACATTGTCAGGAAGAGGCACGATGGCGGGAGGGTGTCTGCTCCCTCCACCAGCTGGGGGCCCAAGCCCGGGTCCCTCTGGCTGCCGAGGGCCTGGGGGAGCCCCAGGGCTCAGGTTCTGTGGTTCCTGGCCTCGTTGCCCAGCAGGATGGTTTGCTGTGGTCTCCGGCCCAGACCATACGCCCAGACACGAAGGCTGGCGGGGAGGCTGCTGCTCCTGTCCCCGGCTCCTCCAAGACACAGGGCTTGCGGGAAAGGGCACTGGTTCCCTCACAGCTGCAACAGCCCGGCCGTCCAAACCTTTTCTTTATTTTCCCAGAGTGGTGTGGACCTTGGAGACTTGCCTCCCTGGGCCCAGCAGGCTTGGCTTGTTGACAGGTGTGATGAACCACAGCCCTGGGGACAGGAAGGTGCTGCTGGAGCAAATGAGAGGCTTTACCCAAGAGGGAGTGGGGCCCAGCCTTGGCGACCCGCCTGGGGCTCCAGCGTGCCCACTTGGGCCATGTCTGCAGAGGCTCCCAGCTTCTGGAGGGCCAGGGTCTGGAGGGCCTCGTGGGGGGCTCTATGATTCCCAGTCCTGGGGGCTGGCTGTGCAGGGGGAGGACGATGTGGGTGGGGGACTTGGTAAAGGTCTGCCGTGCCTGCTGTGGTGGCCGCCTGCCCTCGCCCCACCCCAGCCAGCCCTGCATCCCCTTCCCCGCCTGTCTGAGGAGGGGGCTGCAATCCAGAGCCCCTCTGTTCTCCCTCCCCCACTGGTCCCAGCTGGTTTGCTCTCAGGCAAGGAAGAGCTCTTTGAGAAGGTACAGAGGCCACCATTTGCCCCTGGAAAAACCTGGCTTGTGTCTGGAACCCACCTGGGAGCCCGATGGTCTGTCCCCAAATGGATAGTGTGCTGGCTCGTCTGTGGACGTCACCTGACCCAGCAGTGGGCTGGTGTCCACAGAACCAGACAGGCTGACAGAAAGGTATCCCTCCCATCTGCAGTTCCCACCGTGGTACCAAGCCTGTGGGAGGCCATAATGCCAGTGACCAGGGACGGTGACCTTCCACGTTTCCTATTCCATTAGTGGGCCAACCACCAGCTGAAAGAAACATCCAGAAAGAAAATCTCAGAATGTTTCCTGCTGGCAGCAGGACCAGCCAGGCCTGACTTCTGGAACGCATTGTTTGGCTGTGAATTGGGCAGCTGTCTGAGACAGGGCTGTCCCCCTTCCTTAGTCCCTGACCTGCGGAGCAGGCTCTGAGTCCTTGCGGTGGCCCCCGGGCAGGTGTCCATAGTGCTGGGGGTATGGAGGCTCAGGCTGCCGGTCCACCACGTCCAGCTGTGACTGCTGTGGCAGGAGGCTGCGGGGCTGGTGTCTGCTGGGCCTGAAGATCTGGAGGTCTTTCTCCTGGGCCTTGGACTGGAGCCTGTCCCAGGAAGGGTTCTGGGGAAGGGAGGAGCTGGGGAGGACAGAGGTCCAGGCGACCCCAGGTGTGTGGGGACATGCATTCTCCCCCTTGGTGCCCTGTGGGTGGCTTGGCTCCTGCCTCTTGGGCCAGGTGGGGTTTACCCTGGGCTGCTCTTGGAGCCACAGAAGCTTCCAGGAGGGTCAAATTGGAAGTACTGTACCCGTTGTCTCCTATTTTCTCAGCACCACAGGCCATTTGCCACCTGTAGGGAGCAGCCCCACTGGGAGGAAGGAGGCACCAGGATGGGCTCAGCCAGGGCAGGGCCAGCCCCCTCCGTCGCCTCTGCAGGCAGACGCAGTGACACTGACCCTCCCCGAGTTACACCGGGGTCCACAGGCAGGGCTGCGGTCCCCACACCCTCTCGCTGCCGATGCAGGGGCAGGGGTGGCTGGGGCAGGGGCTGCTGTCTGAGGTCTGGGTCGGGGGCTGGCCACCGGGCCCGAAGCCGCGGTCTCTCCCGGGGGGCTCACCTGGCCCCCGTGGTAGCCCTGAGCACCAGGAGGGCATTTAAGGGCACTTAAGTCAATGCTCCAAGGAAAGGGAAGGGGGATTTGCCGCCTCCTTCTGTACCAGAGTGGGCAGGGGCCGTCCTCAGCCTCGGCTTTTGGGGGGGACCCAGGACCCCCACTCGGCCGCTTTTGCCAAGACTGGCTCCTGGCAGCACCAAGGGGGCAGTGCTGGTCCCAGGAGGAGGACGCGGCTCCCGTGGGGAGGGGAGCAGGGTCTGGGGCTGCTTCTCTGAGAAGGCGACCTGTCCAGCCACCTGGGGTGCGGGCTCTGGAGGAGGCTGCTGGGTGGAGACGGGCCCGAGGGGTCCGACGAGGCAGAGAAAGAACCGGGGCTGAGGGCAGCACTGCCGGGGACCCGCGCGGGGCCAGCGCCCTTCCTGCCCGGGGCGGGGTGGCAGTGATGAAGGGTCGAGGAAGAGCCACACGTCTGCGTCTGGACACAGGTCCACACCACCGTGCTCAGCCTCGCCGGGGGTGGTGTCCCAGACTTTTCTGCTGCCCCGCACCCTGTTCTACATTCTCCCCTCCTGCAGCCGTCCCGCGCCTTCTCTTCTGTTCTGTGCCGTCCGATGTTCTAATGCGCCCGCTGCGTGACGGGTGCGGCCCACCGAACTGGCTTCACGGCAAGCGGCGTGGCCCACGGCCAAAGAAACACCACACCCAGCTGCTGAGCGTGAAGTGGTGACATCGGGGGAAAAATGGGGGTCCTGGTGGGGACGGGGGGGACACAGGCCACCCTGGGCTGTCCTGGTGTCGGTGATCTGTGTAACAGACCCCCCGAGACCCAGCCGCCGGGGCGAGGCTGTGCAGTCCCAGCGCTGGTGGCTGGCGGTGTGTCCCTCTGCTATCTTGCCTGACACGTCCTGAGGTGGCTGCCTCTGAGGTGGCCGTGGATGCCTCACTCACTGGCTCTTGTCCAGTTTTTCTAGATTCCAACTAAAATTGCTGACCTCCAAATGATGGTGGGACATTGGGTTCTGTCCTCACCACCACAGACGGGGATACGTGTGTCCACGTCCACAAGCTGGCCAGCAGGGACCATGCGCGCGCGTGTTTAATCCTGGGGATAAAAACCCATCTCCCTAAGAATCTATGTGAGTCTCCCTCACGGTAATCGAGATTTCCAAAACCGGAAGTTCCCTGAGCTGGACGTGGAGTGCCTGAGGACTGTTTATTATCCGTGGTCTTAGATCTTCTATTGCGTCTTACCTAGGTCTTCAGAAAGTTTCCCCGAGGGCCTTACGAGCCGCCGCCTGCAGGCACGCATTGGGCCTTGCTCATCAGGGCCGGGCCTCGGGCCTAGGGGCCACGCTGTTCCCCATGAGGACAGCCACTTGCCGGGGCCTGTGCCCTGTGGACCCCGACAGCAGGGCCTGACACAGCCTCCTGGCAACCACAGGGACCCAGAAAACCCTAGCTTCAGGAGGAACCACCCCAGAGAGGCTGGGCCAGGAGACTCCAAGACCCTCGGCTCCCAAAGCAGGAAGTCTGAGGCTGTTTGGAATCCACTGAGCCACTCAGGCCAACCCCCAGAGAAAGGCAGTGAGGCCCGGTACGCTGCAGATGCCAGCTCTGAGCTCGAGACGCTGGAGCGTGGGGCACAGTGACTCTAGGAAGTCCCTTTGGCTAATGCCCTCAGAAGCCACGTCAAATCGTTAGTAATTTTTAGCAATATTATTTTTTTCCTCACAATCATTGGCTTTAAAACTTTTATTTAGCAGCTGTAGTGTTTAAAAGTTAAAAAAACAATTTTAAAACAGCCATATCCACATGTGACTCACATGCCAAACACAATTCACCTATCTAAAGGGCGCCATTCAGTGATTCTTAGTACATTCACGCTGTGTAACCGTGGGCCGTCCTTAAAGAATGAGCGCCTCTGTGTGACTCGTGCGTAAGGATGGATACGGGCCAGAGCGGGCTCCGCGGCCCCCACGGCCCCCAGTCCCTCTGCTTGGAATAACACATCGCCTATTTACAGCCCCGGAAGCGACCCCACATATGGTCCCTGGGGCCAGCCAAGTGCATCGGCTGGGCTGGGCTGACCCCCCTGGCCCACGTGGTCACTGCCTTCCTGCCGGCTCCAAAATGGACCGCCCCACCTGGCCCTGCAGCCGTTGGGACCAGATGGTCTTTGTAAAGGAAGAGCCTGTCTTTAGAAATGGGGGGATTTTTCTGAAGACGTCATTGTTCTAGCCTGGCAGCTGCAAAGAACTGAGATTCACGTTGCCTCGAGGCCAAGGGGGTTGTAAATGTTACAGCAAAGTCCTCAAACGTGGTGGGAGGCTTATTCAACTATGCAGGGGGCCCATAAAAGCGTGGGGTGTTTGGGTTTGGTCGCAGCTCAGTTAGATTCTGTGCGGCTTATCAGGTGGTGGTTAAACGGTAACCGTGTGGGGCTGTAAAACCACCCCTCGCTGCCAAGTGTGGGGACAAAACCTGCTTGCCCTGGGAGGGTCTTGTGAGGAGAGCAGACACGTTTCCACAGTACAGCGGGACGCCACGGCTCAGTGTGGCGCCTCTCTGGGGGCTTGGGAACAACTTGTCCCAGGCAGGACCCCGAGCCTGTCCAGGGCGCACGGGCTCCCTCTGTCACAGTGGCCCCCCTGCAGGGCCTGGGGAGGACACGTCTCCCCAGCTCAGCGCAGGTGCTTCCAGACCGGCCGTGGGCCGCCTCCTCTGGGGCTTCCTGTGCTCTTGGCCGTGAGGCCTGGGGAGGGCCGGGGAGGGAGAGCCGTGTGCACGGAAGGTGGAAGGAGGCTGAGGAAGCTGGAGTCATGGCCGCAGACCTCAACACGTGGGCGAGGCGGGACCAGAGTGGTCACTGCGCGAGAGGGGCCATCTGCTGCCGTCTGCTCAGGGAGCTTTGCCCTGGGATGGGAGGACCCTGGAGGTCCCCTCCTGATGCCGGGGACAGGCCTCGTCCAGACTTGCTCTTCCCTGAGCTTTCGCAGTGTCCAGGGGCCACCACCTGCGGCCCACCTGCTGAGTTCCTGCTACCCAGGCCAGGCCCTCCGAGGTCCCCGCTTGTGGGGCCCCCTCCCCCCTCCAGTGGTGGAAGGCCCGCACACCCCACCCCTCTCTCCCGACACACCCACCTTGCCTGCTGTCTTAGTCAGCTCGGGCTGTCAGAACAAGACGCCACGCACAGGGTGGCTGAACAGCACAAGTGTCCCTCGGTTCTGGAGGTCAGGGTTCCAGCATGGCCAGGTCCTGCTGAGGGCTCTGCGCCTGGCTTGCAGACGTCCATCTTCTCTCTGTGTCCTCACGTGGGGTGAGGTGGGAGACAGAGTGAGCTCTTCGGTGTCTCTACTCACAAGGACACTAATCTCATCATGGGCCCCATCCTCATGGCCTCATCCAACCCCAGCCACCTCCCGAAGGTCCCACCTCCAAATGCCATCACACTGGGGGTCAGGGCTTCAACACATGGACGTCGGGGGACACAATCCAGTCCATAGCACCGCCTCTCAGCCCCCTGGGGGTGCCAAGCTCAGGGTCTCAGCTGGGCTCCAGTCTCCCAAGGGGTCTGTGACAGGCTGGGGTCCCCTTATCTGCTGTCGCCTCTGGGCCCATCAGCCTGTCTGTCTGCCCCCCTCACCTCGGGGAAGAGGATGGGTCAGCAGCTCTGGCTTCTCCCAGCTTCTGAGCCCTGGGGGGTGGCATGGTAAGGGGCGGTGTCTGGCGCTTGTCTGTCCCTGGCCTTGGCCCCACCCCCGTGGGCCGGTACATGGCAGGTTTGATACAAGTTCGTTTCAGGGATGTGGGGGGTCCAGACCCACGTGGGGAATGTGTGGCCCCAGGACCTGGGTTTGACTTTAGAACAGGGGACGTGGGGTGGCGGGGGCTGGTGCTGGCCCCAACGTGGGCACTGACGAGGTCGCCCTCCCCACAGGTACTTCAGGGTCCTCCTCCTCATCCTCCTGGCCCTGACCGTGCTCTTGCTGCACAGGAACTTGCTGCACAAGGCCGGCTTCCTGCAGAGGAATGCCATACAGCTCACGCCGTAAGTCCTGAGCCGGGCCCTCCACACTTCCCTGTGGGGACCTATTAGTGTCCTGGGGCTCCCCAGCATCTCCCATGGGTGATGAGCCCACCCAAGCCTCTTGAGAGGTCTCTGGGGGCATCAGGGCTGGGCCTGGGCTGGGAATATGGCTGCCGGGTAGAGCTGGTGTGTGCAGAGGGTGCCGGGGGCTGGGAGGCAGGGTGCGGGGGGGGGCTCTGGGAGCTGCCTCCTGGCTCTTCCCAACAGAGGTGGCCCAGCATGGCTGGGGCTGGGCCCGGGGTGGGGTCTGGGAGGGTGAAGTTCAGACCTTCCCTCCCTCATGGCCACAGGCCCCCACCTGATGGTGACACATTCTCTGTGAAGTCCCCAGCTCCATGGGAGTGGCCACCACACCCTCTCTCACAGCCCAACTGTGACCCCTAGGCCAGGGCCTTAGCCAGGCTGCTGGAAGTGTCTCACAGCCCCAGGCCGCCTCCCCCTGCCCCTGCGGCCCCCTGATTGGATACCACAGGAGAGATGGGGAACACCGACACCCTCAGGCCAAGCTGCTGTGGGGTGGGTCCCAAGGTCTTTGTCTTTGCCTGCCCCCCATTGTCCCTCAGGCTGGCCCACGCCTCTGGACCCTGTCCCCCATCAGCCTGGTCACTCTTACTGCATTAGGGCATGGAGGTTGCCTGCTGCCCCAGGCCCGCTGGGTAGGCGCCATGATGGGGTCACTGGAGTGGGCTCCAGGGTCCACTCTGGCCCCGTCAGGCTGGCCAGTCTTGGCTTTGGGGGCCCCTCCTTGTCTCAGCATGAGGGTCAGCCAAGTATGCTGGATGTGTGACCGAGGTGCCCCATGAGCCAGAGAGGAGACGGGGGTCACCACGGGGGGATGTGGGAGCCTGGGGGCTGAGCCTGTGTCACGGGGTTGGGGCAGATGGCGCAGCCACGCAGGCTCACCCAGCTGTCAGGGCTTGTGTCTGTCCTAGCGGGCTGCCTGGGTCCACGGGGCTGCGATTCGGGGGTCTCCTGGTTGGGGGTTGCTGGGTTAGGGGTCATGCTGTTGGGGGCACTGGTGGGCGGGGGATGGCTCGGGGGCACGATGCTCCCTTGCTGACGGTGGCCTCTGCCTTCCCTGCCAGCCTGCTTGAGGACCAGGCCGAGGGGCCTCCGGTCACCAACATCATGTTCCTCAAAACACACAAGACGGCCAGCAGCACGGTGCTCAACATCCTGTACCGCTTTGCGGAGACGCACAACTTGTCGGTGGCGCTGCCCGCTGGCCCGCACTTCCACCTGGGCTACCCCGGGCTCTTCCAGGCGTACCACGTGGAGGGCGTCAAGCAGGGAGGGCCCGGCCCCCAGCGGCGGTTCAACGTCATGTGCAACCACCTGAGGTTCAACCTGCCCGAGGTGCGGCTGGGGCCAGGCCCCTCTGTGGGGCAAAGGTGCGGGCTGGGGAGGAAGGTCGGTCCCACGTCCGCCGTGCACCTGGCTTCCAGGTGTGACCATGGGCGTTGGGGGTGTCGTAGCCTAGAGGCTGTGGGGTGGGGTTGCAAGGAGTCGATGAAGGTCCTGTGGGAGCGGGGAGGCCTGGCTGTAGACCCCGCGGGGCCTTACCACCTCTGCAGGCTGCCAGTCGCCCGCGATTGCTCTTGGGATGACAGAGGGTAGTCCCCGGCCCCGCCACAGGGCATGCCCACCCTCTCCCTCCTCTCGGGCCTCCGCTCATGTGCGCATGCCCAGTCCCTTTGCACTTGCTGTCTGTCCGCTTCCGGGAGGACCCTCCTCCAGGTCATTTGGGTCTCACCTTAGTGGTCCCTTCCTCCAGGGGCTTCCCCGGCCTTCCTCCCAACAGGAAGTGGGGGCAGGGCGGGGAATTTGGGCCAGGAAGGGTAGGGAAGCGTTCGGGTGTTTCAGGGTCACTCTGGGTGCTCCGTGGAGCCTGGCAGGCAGGGAGCCAGGGGGCCTGGGCCGGCGGCAGGGAGGCCCGGGGCGGGGAGGGCTCGGGCGTGCGGTGGGCGGGGAAGGGAGGGGCCGCCTGGCACCCGGGCAGCCGCTGCTGTCTCCTGGCTGCTCCGCTCCAGCGGGCTTGACCTGCGGGGCCTGCACGGGGGGCACAGGGCAGGGTGTCTGCAGAGCTGCCCCGTCAGGCCTCGCCGGCCCTGCAGGCGTCCGGGCTTCCCCAAGGCTCGGCCTCCTCGTCCGTTCAGTGGGCGTTACATGGGCTGGAGGCCCCAGACCCCGAGACCGCGGGCTGTGCCTGGCTGGGCCATGAGCTGCCGCGGGGTCCCCAGCTCGTGTCCCGCGTGTCTCCCAACAGGTGCAGAAGGTCATGCCCCGAGACACTTTCTACTTCTCCATCCTCCGCGACCCCGCCTTCCAGCTGGAGTCCTCCTTCGCCTACTACAAGCACCACGCGCCGGCCTTCCGCGGCGCCAGCAGCCTGGACGCCTTCCTGGCGTCGCCCTGGAGCTACTACGCCAACGCCAGCCGCAGCGACGGCGACGCGTACGCGCGCAACGGCATGTGGTTCGACCTGGGCTTCGACCCCAACGCGCAGGCC